>NC_056736.1:636789859-636885194 GCF_019279795.1 Protopterus annectens | reverse complement strand
CGTGGTCTGGGCCCAAACAAGGTATGCAAAGGGAATGGAAATCCTTATGCGGTATTTGCTTCCCACAAGAAATACAATTATTAACTTTTTCTGACATCGGTCTGAGGCAAGAAAAGATTCCCCAACGGGGTACTTAGCTTTAATGAAGACTTCGGTTCCAAAATTTTTTCGTAATTCAGGAGCTGGCCGACCGGCACTTGCGAACTGCTTCTGCTTCGGGCACCGCGGCAAAAGACTGGAAGATGGCGCCGGCTGTGTCTTTTATACTCTAGCCTTCCTGACGTCAGAAGAGTACGCGACAACAACCGATGCCGGACCAAGACTTTGGAATTCGGCCGACCGAGGGACCGCCTGCCGGCTGAAAACCCATATGTAACTACTGCAGCTGTAATGCACGATGAACATCTGGCAGTTTAAGGCCCTAATGGCCAAAGTTGCAGAAGTGTATACCTTCTTACCCCATCTGTCCAGCGCCCTGGAGTCTCTATCAGAGGGGGTAGGATTTTTGGCAGTAGTAACTTTAATGCCCTTGGGTCCCTGTGAAATGGTTTCAGGATCCACAGTAGGATTTTTAAAAAGGAACTTGAGAGTCAGGGACCCTGTAATATCCATCAGGTTTTCTGGGAGCAGGAGGTGAAGAGTCAGGGGCCAAGCTAAATTCTGAAAAGGCATCAACAATGTCTAGTACAGGAGGTATGGCTAAAGGCCTGTGCTGGGGCAGTAGTAAGAAATCCCTACGCCTCTTTTAGGATCAAAGAAATCCTGACTTTCCCAATGAAAATGCTCCCTGAGAGTATGCAAGGTTTCAGCAAAAGAGAAACCCTCTGGGGGAGAAGCAGAGGAAAGAGTCCTCAGCATCAGAATCCTCATAGGTAGATAAGGGTAAATCCTGGTCATCAGAGGAGACAGAAAATTCAGAATCCTGGTCAGAAGTATTATAAGCAAACTCAGCCCTAGGTCTCTTAGAGGGGAAAGGTTGGCTTCCCCTGATTAAAGTAATAAGGTCTTCAGCCATTCTTGTCATTTGTTTTTTAGGCATAGAAGCCTGACCATGCGGTCTGGGAGTCAGTTTTCTAGGCATGGTTCGAGTTTTAGGCCTTGAAGAAGAAGATGGAGTCTGTTTAATACGCAGGTCAGTAGGCCTGAATACATCCTCAGAAGTCGGTGCCTGCACAGTGGCTCCGGACCAATCCAAGGTAGAGACATCCCCAGGTTCCACAGTTGAAGCATCTCGCAGCATACCGGACTCCGAATGGGTCCCAGTAGAGGCCTGCGAATCTGAAGTAGCAGGCATCAGGGGCTGCGAAAGCACCTCACTGAGTACGGGCAAACTGGCGACTGGCTTAGGAGAAGCGTCGTCGGCAGCTTTGGACCTGGGTGGCCTGTCTCTGTCTTTAGCTTTGAGTTTTTTTCGGAAAGTCGGTAGTCGGATGGTTTACCGAAGACATATCAGGATAATTGAAACGAGCACCAAAATATTTAGAAGTGAAAATATACTGACGACGTATAGTTCGGGGTTTAAATAAGGCACAAAACTAACAGCGAGGTCATGGTCAGGGCCTAGGCAAGGGATACAGTATGAATGAAAATCTTTATGAGGTAATTTGCTTTTCCACAAGTAATACAATTATTTACTTTTACTGACATCGGTTTAGAGCAAGAAAAAGTTTCCCCAATGGGGTACTTGGCTTTTAGTTGAAGACACTGGTTCTGAAACTAGACAACGAAAATTTCAGGAGTCGGCCGACTGGGACTTGCGAACTGCTTCTGCTTCGGGCACCCACACGGCAAAAAAGACTGATGTAATGGCGTCGGCTGCATGTTTTATACCCCTGATGACCTGATGTCACGGAAGAAGGGACAGCAACCGGCGCAGGACCCAAGACTTTGTTAATCAGGCCAAATGAGGGCTACTGCAAGCAGATAACCCTAAATGTGATGACTGCAACAGTTAAACAAGAAGAACAGCATTCATGGGTACTGTTGTAGATAGCACAGAGTACTGGAAAGTGTGGGATGGAAGTTGTACAAGAGGGTTGGGCTGTTGGGTTAAATGTGAAAGAATTAGAATGAAGGTTACTGAAATAATTAACTATAGGAATTTAAACCCGACAGGGAATGGAAAGAAAACTAATTCTAGGGGATGTTCGCTACAGGGATACATTTTTTCAAAAGCTACTCAAGAGTAAGACAACAGAGGAGTTTAAGGTGGTGCAGAATGTTCACTTGACAGGCTTTGATAGGTAGACTAGGAAGGTGTGAAACAAAAACAATAGGAAATGATAATGTCTGCATGTTAATAAAATTTCAGCAAGTCAGTACAAGTTATTTTAATAAACTACAGAAGGACCATATTGGCATGACATACTTTTACAATATTTGAGCATACTTGGGGTGGTAAAGCAAGTAGTAGCACTACAACCTCACAAGGGCTTCTCCAGTTCAATTCTTGGCTGTGTTGCCTTCTGTGCAGAGTCTGTGTTCATATGGGTTCCATCTAGGTTTTCTTGTTTCCACCCAGCTCCTTAAAAACATGGAGTAGGTGAACCGGCATTCTCCAAATTATCCACAGGTGCATGTGTATGGAATGTGCTAAAGCCTTTGCATGATAGAATGGGTTTCAATGTTTTGCACCCACTGGCTGTTGAGAGAGGATCCATCATCCCTGTGACCTTATAAAGCAGGTTATTGGAAAATGGATAGACAGATGGATAGACAAACAGATTGGTGGGTAGAGAGAATGGTGGGCAGCATTCAAAGAGATGCTACAAAGGGAACTGTTGTATGCATTTACTTAGATGGCAAAGGCAAAGCAAACATTGTTTAGAAAAAACTGCATGACACTGGAAGGAAGGAAATAGAAAAACTGCATGACACTGGAAGGAAGGAAATAGAAAAACTGCACGACACTGGAAGGAAGGAAATTAGTTAAGAGGGTTCCTATTACAAGACTGAAGACGCATTCTTTCGAATACGTCTTGGTCGAACATAAAAGACTGAAAAGGCAAAATACCAAAGCTACTTTTGAGCAAATTTTTCCCTGAGAAAAAATTTGCTTGGTCACTTTGTTACTTTGCCGTTTTCGGCACTGTAGTGCGGTCTCGGAGTTGGTATATTTAAGTAGGGGGAGAAGCCCCTCACTTAATGTAACATTTTAAAGTGTTTCATTTATTTTTGTTGGAACAGAGATTTTTTTCCCTTGGAAAAATAATCGCTGTTCTGACAGTTCGACATTGTAAGCTTTCACTTACATAGGGTCGATTAATCACGGTTTGCTTTTTTTAAGCGTTCAATGATGTAATATAGACCAGTGTTAAGAAATGAATAAGAGATGACAGACTTCACTGCACTGGGAGGACACAGAAGGGTAATCAAATGAATATAACAAAAAATGCAGGAAGAATATACAATTCACAAAGGGAGGAGATAGAGGTTGTTGAAGGAAGTTTAAAGCTACATTCTAATTATTACAGCAGTTTGGAGTAGGAATGAATTGATAATTGCAACCTGTGTTATGGACAACTACAAAGCCCTCTTCATATATGTTAAGAAACCCCAGAATTAATGTCTAAGCAATGCTCACAGCATTTACTATTATTAACAATATTATTAACTATTTATTATTATTAACAGAGCACTTATTCATCCCCAGAGTGCATAGCCAACATTTTACCAGACAAATTTAACTCTAACTTTATTCCTCCATCTCTCCCAAACTTCACCAGACCAGTAAGTACATCACCCCTTCTGATCTCCTTAGAGCAGGTCCAGAATGCTCCCTCCAAAGAAAAAAAAAACACTTGCTCTATGGCTCCTGATAATGTGCCAGGCTGCCTTCCTGTTAGCACCAGACACTGTCTGGAAAACTCTATACTAAATCTACTTAACCTCAGCCTCCCCCACTGGATTTGTGGCAAGGGAATGGGGAAAGTACAGTTGTGTACACTTACCATAAATGTAGATGTTGAGTGTATTCACTGTTGCAGTCACCACATTTGGGTTATCCCTGCCAGGGTAGCCCTCAGCCGGCCCGAATACAACAGACTTTGTATTTCTGCATCGGTTGTTGTCCCTTGAAGACTGACGTCAGGTTGTTAGTAGTATAAAGTAAGGTAGCCAACACCATTTCATCAGTTTTTCTTGCCCTAACCTGTCAGTAGCCCCCAAAGTAGGAGGCCAGATTCTGGTGGAAGAACCCCACCAGTGGAAAATAAATACCAATATGACCCTTGTACGGAAAGGAGAAAAACAAGGAAGAATGGTAACAAAAAGGAGAAAGAGAAAAAAGGGGGATGGAGGGAGGGAAACCAGAACTGCAACAGTGAATACACTCAAACATCTACATTTATGGTAAGTGTACACAAAGTACAGTTTTGTACCTACCATAAATGTAGATGTTAGAGTGCTAATACAGCTGCAGTAATCACAGATGGGTTTTCAGCCGTCAGTCCTCGGTCGGCCGAATTCCAAAGTCTTGGTCCGGCGTCGGTTGTTGTCGCTTACTCTTCTGACGTCAGGAAGGCCAGAGTATATAAGACACAGCCGACCCCATGTTCTTCAGTCTTTCTTGCCCCAGATGTCAGGTGCCCCCAAAAGGAAGGCAATACATAAATAAAGCTAATCCACAAATGCAAGCAAATAAAACATAGCAGGATAACCCAGTCAGGAGGTATGAAGAGGGTTTTAGGCCCCATGGCCTTACCAAGAGGGGAAGGAGGGAGGGAAACCTGTACTGCAGCTGTATTAGCACTCGAACATCTACATTTATGGTAGGTACAAAACTGTACTATGTTCATCGTGCATACAGCTGCAGTAATCACAGATGGGTAGAGTCCCAAAGCTATGCATAGGGTGGTAGGTACTATGAAGAACTGGGCTGAGCCAGAATGCCCTGCAACACAGCAGTGGCAAAGCCTGCTCTTGTTCTGGAATATAAGGGCAGATGGTAGTGTTTTGTGAAGGTATGTACAGAACTCCAAGTGGCTGCCTCCAAGATATCCTTAGTAGGCACACCTCTGAGGAAGGCTGTAGAGGTGGCTGTGGCCCTGGTGGAGTGAGATCTGATACCAGTAGGGACAGGTTTCCCATGATAGGAGTAACAAAAACGTATGCAGTGGCCAATCCACTTGGAAATGGTCTGTTTGGTAACTGGTTTCCCTGGAGCCCCTACGGCATAGGACACAAAAGTTGGTCTGATTTCCTGAAGGACTTTGTTCTGTCCAAATAGTAATGTAGCTGCCTATGGATGTCTAAAGAGTGAAGCAGCCTTTCCCCTTTGTTTTGAGGATTAGGATAAAACGTAGGGAGGTGTATGACTTGGTTTAAGGCTACCCTAGATACCACTTTAGGCATAAAAGATGGGTTGATGCAGAGAAACCCTGTCCTGATGGAAGATGAGGAAGGGCTGCACCGCCATGAGGGCCTGTAGTTCAGAAACCCTACGAGCTGAAGTGATGGCCAGAAGGAAAGCTGTTTTCCAGGACAAATATTGTAGATCTGTTGAAGCAGCAGGTTCAAAGGAGGCAATGTTAATTTTTCTAGTATGTAATTAAGGTCCCAGGCTGGTATTGGTTGTTTCCTTGGAGGTCTTATATTCTTAGCCCCTCTGAGGAACTGTCAAGAGTGGGTGTGAGAATAAAGGAGGATCCGTGTTGAATTCTGCAGAAATGGCTGAGGCGTGTATTTTGATTGAAGAAAAAGAAAGTCCACTGCTCAGTAGTTCAGCTAGGTACTGTAAAACCTGAGGCAAGTTCAATTTTCTAGGGTCCTGCCCTCTTTTCTCATTCCAACAGCAAAACCGCTTCCATTTTTGGAGTAAGCTTTTCTAGTAGATGGTCTTCTGGCCTCCAAAATGACATCCTGCACCTCCTTGGAGAGTAGAGTTTGATGTGGTGTTAAGGAATTTTCCATGCAGCGAGGTTGAGTGTTTTCAGCTGGCTGTGAAGGGTTTTGTAGTTGCAGCAGAAGAGGTATTAGAGGCAGGGACCAGGGAGGAGTATGTGTTAGGCTCCTCAGGAGTGGATACCAGTGTTGCCTTGGCCAGTCTGGAGCAATCAGTATCATCCTCGGTTTGTCTGTTCTTGCTTTCAAAAGCACCTTTGGCAGAAGAGGCAGAGGTGGGAATGCATAAACTGTCCATGTTGTCCAACTGAATGAGGGGCGTCCACTTTCCAGGCCTTTGGATGGAAGGTCCTTGAACAAAACCTTTTCAATTGATGGTTTCTGTGGGAGGCAAAAAGATCTATATCTGGCCTCCCCATGCTTGACTATCTCCGTAAACACCTGTGGATGTAGCTTCCATTCGTGTGGATCTGTCATATTTCTGCTCAGAGTGTCTGCCAGTGTGTTTTCCATCCCTGGCAAGTACTGTGCTTGAAGTTCGATTTGTCTTTCCAGAGCCAAGTTCCAAAGAGTCATGGCTAGTCTGCACAAGGGGTATGAGTGAGTTCCTCCTTGTTTGTTTATGTACCACATTACTGTGGTGTTGTCTGTTCTTATGAGCAATTGTCCTGGATGCAGGAAGTCCTTGAAAGCTGTAATTGCATTTATTACTGCCAGCATTTCTTTTGATTGATGTGAAGGTGCTTTTCCTTTTGGGACCATCTGCCCTGAATGCACCTGTCGTTCATGCGCCCCAGGCGTAATCTGAGGTGTCTGTGGTTATGACTTGTTTTGCTTGAGGCTTGCAGAATGGGAGGCCTGTGTTTACTTGACATGCTTGGGCCCACCATAGGAATTCCTTTTGTAGACAGGGAATTATTGGAATAATTGCTTTCAAGCTGTGACTGTGTTGAGACCATAGATTTTTTAGGTACCATTGAAGTTTCCTCATATGCAGCTTTGCACACGGGATTAGAAGAATGCAAGATGCCATGAATCCCAAAGCCTGCAGGATTTTCCTTGCAGTAAGCCTGGTACTTTTTGCTAGTATTTTGAAGTACTGAGATAATTGCCCTTGTTTTTCTGGCGTAAGGTATGCCATCTGGGTGTTTGTGTCCAAGCTGGCACCCAGGAAGGTGATTTTCTGAGAAGGTGTTAGCTTTGATTTCTCCTTTTTGATGGTGTATCCCAGAGAAAGCAGTAACCGTGTCACATATGCCAGATGTTCCAGTAGTATATGCTTGCTGTCTGCTTGGATCAGGCAGTCGTCCAGATAAGGGTAAATTTGTATCCCTTGGAGTCTGCAATAGGCAATCACTGATGCCAGGCACTTGGTGAATACTCTGGGCGCAGTAGATAAGCCAAAGGACAATGCAGAGAATTGATAGTGGATTGAACCTGCAAGAAATCTGAGGTATCTTCTGCAGCTTTGTCTGATTGGGACATGCAGGTATGCCTCCTTGAGGTCCAATGTTACCAGCCAAAACTCCTTGCCCAGCATGGGAAGAAGTTGCTGTAATGTGAGCATCTTGAATTTTGGTGCAGTAGAAATGTGTTTGGGATGGATAAGTCCAGAATGGGTCTCCAGTCGGTTCCTTTTCTTGGTACCAGAAAAGTCTTGAATAAAAACCTTGACCTTGTTGATGTAGGTATCTTTTGTATAGCCCTCATGTTTAGGAGCTTTGAAATTTTCAGTTGTGCCTCTACCCTTTGATTTTGTGGTAGGTTTGGCATGCCTCTCATTTTTGGAAGAGTGTAAAATTGAAATTTGTAGCCTCTGTTTATAATGTCCAGTATCCATTTGTCTGTTGTGACAATATGCCAATTGCTTGCAAATAATGCTAGTTTCCCTCCCAAAGGTGCTGCCAGCCGAGACTTGCTTGGCATGGGAATGAGGGAGTCATTGAGTTTGCTTCCTGTATTGTTGTGCACTGTCTTCACCACCTCTTGGTGCTGGAGATTGCCATTGTCTGCCTCTATATGACCCTTGTGATTGCCCTCTGCCCCTTGCCCGTCTGTATCTGCCTCTTTGGGGCTTGTCAGTGGCTGGAAAGGACCAGTTTTTTGATGGCCAATTCCTGCTAAATCGTGGTGGCTGGACTTGTAAGAAAGCTTTGACAGTTTGCATAGATTTGGCTTTCTCTTCCATTTTTCGTAATATATCCTCAGCATTAGTACCAAAAAGAACATCCTTTTGTAAAGGTGCATCAAGAAGTTTTGCTTTCACATGATCAGGCAGATTTTGTTCCCTAAGCCAGGCATGTCTGCGAATGACTGATCCTGTAGCAGCCGCTCTACTGGAGGCCTCTAGGGCATCATAACCATTGTAAAGTGTGTTTACCCACTTGTTCTGCACTATGCATCATATCCTGTAATTCTTTTAAATCTGGTTGTTCAGGTTGAGACATTTTGTTTTTAATTGTGATAACAGGAACTGTTGATATTTAATCATATGAAACTGGCAGTTTAAGGCCCTCATGGCTAGGGTGGCCGAGGTATAAACCTTCTTACCCCACCTTTCTAGAGATCTAGATTCCCTTTCTGCAGGAAGTGGATTCTTGGCAGTGGAGGCCTTTATTCCCTTAGGGCCTTGTGAAATGGTTTCAGGGTCAGCATTATGGCCTTTGTAGAGAAATTGGTGAGAACTGGGTACTCTGTAATATCTATCAGGCTTAACTGGTGCAGGAGGCAGTGAATCAGGATTAAAACAAGCCTCCGAATAGACATCATCCTGTACCTCCAAAACAGGGGGAATAGCCAGAGGTCTGTGCTGAGGTAACCAAAGAAATTCCCTAAGTCTTTTCTTGGAGTTTGAAAAGTCTTGGCTTTCCCAATGGAAGTGTTCCCTCAAGGTGTGCAGGGTTTCCCCAAAAGAAAAATCCTCAGGGGGGGATACAGAAGGAATAGACTGCTCTGCATCCGAATCCTCAAAAGGGGAATAAGAGTGTTCCTCAGCATCAGAATGCTCTGATAAAATGGATCCCTGATCAGAAGAGGGGGATTCCTCCTCCACTCTGGGTCTCTTGTCAGGAGGGGGCTGAGAACCTCTGATAAGAGTTATTAGATCCTCAGCCATTTTAAGCATCTGTTTCTTAGGCATGGGTCCAGGAGATGGGCCTTGTGCAGCAGGCCTAGTGTGATGCCTGGCTGCTTTGGATTTAGTAAAGGCCTTAATAGAAAAAGAGGATGAAGGCCTAAATACACCATGGGTGGATGTAGATCTGTCCACATTAGTAGGCTCGACATAAGCTGGGGCTTTGGTTGTAGTCTGGGAAAGGGCCGATGACCCAGCGGTCTCGGGTACAGAAGACACTGCCGAAGGTGTGTCGTCGGTAGTCAGGGACTGCAAAGGCGTCTCACTGAGAACCGGACCACGAGGAGCCTGTTTCGGCGTGGTGTCGGTGGAGACCGCGGGCCTCGCATGTCGGTCCTTTTCCTTGCGTTTTTTGGATAAAACGGTAGTCGGAGTGTCCGGCGACATTTTATAGTCAAAAGCTTTACCAAAAGTGTTGGGAACTCCGCCCGGCGGATAGTGCGTTTATTGAAGGTAGCGCAAAGCGACAGCCGAGACTACCGTGGTCTGGGCCCAAACAAGGTATGCATAGGGAATGGAAATCCTTATGCGGTATTTGCTTCCCACAAGAAATACAATTATGAACTTTTTCTGACATCGGTCTGAGGCAAGAAAAGATTCTTACTTAGCTTTAATGAAGACTTCGGTTCCAAATATTTTCGTAATTCAGGAGCTGGCCGACCGGCACTTGCGAACTGCTTCTGCTTCGGGCACCGCGCGGCAAAAAAGACTGAAGAACATGGCGTCGGCTGTGTCTTATATACTCTGGCCTTCCTGACGTCAGAAGAGTAAGCGACAACAACCGATGCCGGACCAAGACTTTGGAATTCGGCCGACCGAGGGACCGCCTGACGGCTGAAAACCCATCTGTGATTACTGCAGCTGTATGCACGATGAACATCTGTACTATGTTCTTCCTGTTTCATTGTTGCAGTCATCACATTGGGGTAGATTCCCAAAGCTGAGGAAATGGGTGGAGGCAGTCAAGAAAGCTAGGGGCTGGCTAGGATGCCCTGCAAGACTGCAGAGGCAAACCCTGCCCTAGATTTGGAGAAGAGAGGCAGGTGGTAATGCTCGGTAAAAGTGTGAACAGTGTCCAGGTGGCAGACTCCAGAATGTCCCCGGTGGGGACTCCTCTGAAGAAAGCTGCAATGGCTGCTCTGGTGGAGTGTGTCCTGACCCCCCTTGGGTGGAGACTTACAATGTTGTTAATAGCAGAAATGGATGCAGTGTGCTATCCATTTGGAAATGGTTTGCTTGAAGATGGCTTTGCCTTCTGCCCCTGTAGCAAAGCTAACCAGCAATTGATCAGACTTTCTGAAGGAGGTAGTCCTGTCCAGATAGTATCTGAGCTGTCTGTGCACATCTAGAGAGTGAAGAATCCTTTCCCTCTTGTTCTGGGGATTAGGAAAGAAGGTGGGAAAATTAATGATTGTTTGAGAGCCACACTATACACCACCTTGGGCATGAAGGATGGGTTAGTTGGGCATGAAGGATGGGTTAGTTCTGAGGGATACCTGGTCTGCATGGAAGATGATGAAGGGTTCCACAGCCATGTGCGCTTGCAGCTCAGAGACTCTTCTGGCTGAAGTGATGGCCGGAAGGAATGCTGTCTTCCATGACAGAAACTTTAGCTCTGCAGAAGAAGCTGGTTCGAAAGGAGGCAGGGTAAGCTTTTCCAAGTTAAGGTCCCAAGCTGGTGTTGGTGCCCTTCTGGGGGGGGGGGGGGGCTCAAAATTGCTAGCCCCTATGAGGAACTGTTTAAAGGGTATGAAGAAAAGGGGCTGTTCAGTGGGAAAATGAGCAAAAATAGCAGAGGCATGAATTTTAATAGAGGGGAAAGAGACCACTGTGCAGTAGGTCAGCTAAGTAATCCAGGATGGAGGGATGTGCCGTATTGGCCCCCTTAGCCTGGATCCAGTTGCAGAACATTTTCCATTTATCTGCATAAGACTTTCTGGTGGTAGGGCATCTGGCCTCACAGACAACATCCAGAACCTGTTTACTGAGGATGGCTGATTGGTTCAGGGTTAGGGAATAAGCCAAGCCGCCAAACTGAGTGTCTGCAATTGGGGATGTATGAATTCCCCTTCCCTCTGGTTTAGGAGGTTTGGAATCTGAGGAAGATGCCATGGAGGCAGGGACAGGCTGTGCAGCAAGGGGTACCAGTGATATTGGGGCCAGTCTGGAGTTATAAGAATGGTCCTTGATTTTTCCTCCCTTACTTTGAGCAGTATCCTGGGGATGAGAGGTAGGGGAGGAAAGGCACAGACCGAGAGGCTGACCCAGGGGAAGGACAGGGCATCCACTTTAGAAGCCCTACAGTGATGCTCCCTGGTGCAGAATTTGCAGAGCTGATGGTTGGTGTGGGAGGCAAAGAGGTCGACCTTCGGTGTTTCCCATCTCTGAGTTATTAGGGTGAAGGTACTTCTGTTGAGCTGCCCCTCGTGTGGGTCCAGAAGGTTTCTGCTTAATTGGTCTAACAGGGAGTTGAGAGAGCCTGGTAGGTATTGTGCTAACAGGTGTAGTTGCATGGAAGAGGCTGTGAGCCAAAGGGTCATGGCCAGCCTGCATAGAGGGTAGGAGGGAGTCCCTCCCTGCATATGTACCACATCACAGTGGTGTCTGTTTTCATCAGGAGAACCCCTGGAGTGAGAAGGGGCTTGAAAGCTATCAAGGCGTGCTGCACAGCCATCAACTATTTTTCGATTGATGTGCAGGGGAATTTGCTGTGGGCTCCATTGACCCTGTATGCAACTGCCGTCCAGGTGTGCACCCCAAGTGTAGTCTGATGCGTCTGTGGTAAGGGTTTGGGTGGCAGGGTGTGGGGAGAAGGGCAGCCCCCTGTTGTGGGAGCTTGCTTTTCCCCACCAAAGAAATTCCTTTCTGAGGCAAGGAATTATAAGTAAAAGAGTTTCCAGGTCCTGAGTGTTGACACCAAAGGCTCTTTAGGTACCACTGAAGTTTCCTCATATGAAGTCTAGCATATGGGATGAGGAGTATGCAAGATGCCACGAACCCCATAGCTTACAGGATTTTCCTTGCAGAAAGCTGGGGCCTGGTGAGAGAAGTAGGCTGTCAGGGAATTTTGTTTCTCTGGTGTAAGGTATGCCATCTGGGATGCTGTGCCCAGACTTGCTCCCAGGAAGATTATCCTTTGGGTGAGCACCTGTTTTGATTTCTTTTCTTTGATTGTGTACCCTAGGGAGGTAGTAGCATCTTTACAAAGGCCAGGTGCTTGAGCAGCTTTTCCTGGCTGTCTGCCTGAATAAGGCAGTTGTACAAGTATAGGGTAAACTTGAATATTTCTTTGTCTGCAAAAGGTAATGGCCGGAGCCAGACATTTTGCGAAAACTCTGGGAGCAGTAGATAAGCCAAAGGGAAGCGTAGAAAACTGAAAGTGTTGAGATCTTGCCCTGAAGTGGACATATTTCCTGCATGATTCCAGGAATGTGGAGGTAGGCCTCTTTTAGATCTAGGGTGGCTAGCCAAGAGTCCTTGGAGAGCATGGGTAGCAGCTGCTGGAGGGTGAGCATTTTGAATTTTGGGATCACAAGGAAGGTGTTTAGCATGGATAGATCGAGGATGGGGTGCCAGGTGCCCTCTTTTCTGGGTACCAGAAAAAGTCTGGAGTAGAAGCCTTGGCCTATCTATTCTGCAGGAACATGTTCTATTGGCCTCAAAGAGAGCAGGGAATGGATTTGCTTTTGAGCTTCTGCCCAATGATTAGGTGGTAGATCTGGGAACCCTTTTGGGGTTGGAAGGGTGTGGAAGGAAAAGTTGTATCCCTGAGACACAATGTTCAGAACCCATTGGTCCTTGGTAATGGTGGCCCAGGTACTTGGGTGAAAGGAGTTTTCCTCCTAGGTGTAAGTGAAGGTGGGCAGAGGGGAGGTCGGGAGGAGGCGAGTCATTGCGAGCTCTTACCATAAGTGGGTGGCTTAGAACACCCTGGTTTCGAAGTGGTGGTAGTCCACTGCTTAGATCTCTGCATTCCCTGGGGCTGTTTTCTGGGTGGTCTGTGTCCACAGAGCCTAGGCTGGGCCTGTTTACTCGGAGCAGGAAAAGACAGTGCTTAGAGGGACAATGTCTGCTGAACATAGGGGGCTGGACCTGTAAGACATCTAACTGTTTGCACAGATTTTGCTTTTTCTTCCATCTTTTTTTAAGACCTCTTCTGCCTTAGTGCCAAATAAGTTATCTTTGTGCAAGGGGGCATCCAACAATTTGGATTTGACATGGTCTGACAGGGATTGTTCCTTAAGCCATGCATGTCTTCTAATGACAGATCCAGTGACTGCTGCCCTGCAAGAAGCTTCTAGGGCATCAATACCACAGTGCAAAGTGTGTTTAGTTACTTGACTTGCAGAATGCATTAAGTCTTGTAAATCTTTAGATTCTGCCCAAGTAGGAAAGGAAAACAAATTTTGTTTAAGGAGTTCCAAGGTATGTTGCTGATATTTAAGCATATGGAACTGACAATTTAGTGCCCTGATAGCAAGAGTAGCTGAGGTGTATACTTTTTTACCCCATCTATCCAGTGCTTGGGAATCCCTGTCTGAGGGGGTGGGATTCTTAGCAGAGGTTGCTTTAATCCCTTTTGGCCCTTGAAAAATGACCTCAGGGTCAGCTGTTGGATTTTTAAAAATATATTTGAGTGAGTCAGGGACTCTAGTACCGGTCTGGTTTTCTGAGAGCAGGAGGTAGGACATCAGGAGTCAAGCTGGATTTAAGGAAAACAATCATACACCACATCCAGGACTGAGGGGGATGGCCAAGGGTCTGGGTTGTGGAAGTTCTAGGAATTCACTGAGTCTCTTTTTAGACTGAGGGTAGTCTTGACTCTCTCACTGGAAATGTTCCCTTAAAGTATGCAGGGTTTCCCCAAAGGAAAAATCCTCTGGGGGAGAGGCTGAAGGAATGGATTCCTCTGCATCAGAATCCTCATAAGTAGAGAGGGGTTGCATGTCTTCGTAGTCAGATGCATCAGATTCCTCTAACTCTTGTTCAGACAAAACTACTGGGGACAGATCGCATTTTGTTTTAGAGGGATAGCGTGGATTCCCCTGATCAGCACGATAAGGTCTTTCACCATTTAAACATTTGAGACTGAGGCAAGGTAGCTGGCGCCTAAGAGTGGGTAGTCAGTTTCTTGGGTGTGGTTCAAACCCTGGTAGTGGTGAAACAAGACATCTGTTTGTGTCGAGATTCGGTAGTGAGAAGGACTTCCTCAGAAGCCAGTGTCTGCTCAGTGGCTCTGGACCCATCCAAGGTAGAGACAACCGCAGGATCCTTAGACGAAGAAGAGGTTTGCTGCATACCAAAGGGTCTCTGTAGCAGCCTGCGAATGAATTGAAGCGGGCATCACGGGCTGCAAAAACACCTGAGTACTGGAGGACTGACGACTAGCTTAACGGAAGCGTCATTGGTAGATTTGGACCTGTGAGGTCTGTCTCTGTCTTTATCTTTACATTTTTTCGGATGATCTGCTGTCGGATGGCTTACCAAAGCCATATCGGAATTTGAGGATTGTAAACGAAATATCTGGCTACAACAAGGGCCCGACGACAGACAGTTCTGGCATTGAACAAAGCACAGAAGCGACAACGGGAGACGTCATGGTCTGGGCCTAGACAAGTGACACAGAAGAGTGGAAGCCTCGGTGTGGTATTTGCTTTCCACAGGTGAGACTATTATTAACTTTTTCTGACATCGGTTAGTGCAAGAAAAAAGGATCTCCAATGGGGTACTTAGCTTTAGAAGACTTTGTCAATTCGGAAACGAAAACTCAGGTAGCAGCCGACCAGCACTCATACGAACTGCTTCTGCTTCGGGCTCCATGGCAAGAAAGACTGATGTAATGGCATCAGCTGCCTTACTTTATACTATTGACGACCTGTCGTCAGTTCTCAAGTGACAGCAACCGATGCAGAAATACTAAGTCTCTGGTATTCGAGACGGCTGAGGGCTACCCTGGCATGGATAGCCCAAATGTGATGACTGCAACAATGAAACATGAAGAACATCTGTGGTAGTCATCCTACTGCAGGAGGAGGAATCCACTACTGACCTGGGAAACTTACAGGCCTACAAGCCTCACTAGCTTTGTCTGGAAAGTAATGGAACACATCAATATGAAAGTTTTTATCAGGGACACGTAATCTGCAAGACCTGGACCCAAGCCAGTTTGGGTTTGTTAAAGGCAGATCCTGCCTCCTGAAAGTACAGTTGTGTACACTTACCATAAATGTAGATGTTGAGTTTATTCACTGTTGCAGTCATTACATTTGGGGTAATCTGCTGGCAGGTTGCCCTCAGTCTGCCTGAATAGCAAAGTCTTGGGTCCTGCGTCGGTTGTTGTCTCCTCTTCCATGACGTCAGGTCGTCAGGGGTATAAAACATGCAGCCGACGCCATTTTAATCAGTTTTTCTTGCCCCAGATGTCAGGTGCCCCCCAAATGGGGAGCAAAAATATATATACATGTACTTTAGAGCACAAATAATTTACCTTCAACTAAAAGCAAATACACCACAAAGGCTTTTGAGTATAGTGAAGGAAAGAAGAGGTATAATAATAGAGAAGAAAGGGGGCTGGCGGGTGGGTAACCCGGACTGCAACAGTGAATACACTCGAACATCTACATTTATGGTAAGTGTACACAACTGTGCTATGTTCTTCGTGTTTCACTGTTGCAGTCATTACATTTGGGTAGAATCCCAAAGCTATGGATGGGAGGATGGAATTAAACAGCATTAGGAGCAGCTATAAGGCCCTTCAGGACTGCAGTGGCAAAGCCTGCCCTGGATTTAGAAAAGGGGTAAATGGTAATGCTTTGTGAAGGTATGAACTGAGATCCAAGTAGCAGCTTCTAGAATGTCTCTGGTAGGATCCCCTCTGAGAAAGGCTGCAGAAGTAGAAGCAGTCCTGGTGGAATGAGATCTGATCCCCTTGGGGATAGGTTTACCATGGTGCACATAGCAGAAACTAATACAATGGCCTATCCATTTAGAAATAGTCTGCTTCGATATAGCCTTCCCCTCTGTTCCTGCAGCATATGCCACTAGTAGTTGCTCAGACTTTCTTAGAGATTTTGTCCTGTTTAAGTAGAATCTTAGTTGTCTGTGTACATCCAATGAATGCAGAATCCACTCCTCCTTGTTCTGCGGATTTGGGTAAAAAGTTGGCAAGTGAATGGTCTGGATAAGAGCCACACTGGATACCACCTTAGGCATAAAAGAAGGATTGGTCCTGAGGGCCACCCTATCTGGGTAAAGGATAATGAAAGGCTCCACAGCCATGAGAGCCTGTAGTTCTGAAACCCTTCTAGCTGAAGTGACTGCTAAAAGAAAGGCTGTCTTCCAAGAAAGACATTTTACATCTGCAGTAGCAGCTGGTTCAAAAGGAGGTAGGGTGAGTTTTTCCAGCACAAAATTGAGGTCCCATGCAGGAGTCGGTGCTCTCCTGGGAGGCCTTAAATTTTTGGCCCCTCTGAGGTACTGCTTTAGCAGGGGATGAGAAAAGAGAGGAACCTCTGCATTGTAATGCGCCAAAATGGCAGAGGCATGGATTTTTATTGAAGAAAAAGACAGGCCCTTGTGAAGCATCTCAGTTAAGTATTACAAAATCTGGGGAATATCGGGCTAAGCTGCGTCTATTCCTTGTGCTTGATTCCAAGCACAGAATCTCTTCCATTTATCAGCATAAGATTTTCTAGTACTAGGCCTTCTAGCCTCCAAAATGATATCCAACACAGATTTACTGAGAGATGTGATAGGTGAAATTAGTTGATTAGCCATGCTGCAAGATTCAGAGTTTGGAGCTGAGTGGGCAGAATTTGATAGTTCTGCTGAGACAATAGGTGAGGTGTTTGAGGAAAGTACCATGGAGGAAGGTGTGACATATTCCTTAGAAGCGGGTAGCAGTGTTGGCGAGGCCAGTCCGGAGCAATCAAGAATCATTTTTTGTTTTTTTTCTGTCTGACTTTTAGTAAGACCTTGGAGAGTAGAGGCAGAGGGGGAAAGGCATACACTGATAGTTTTTTTCCAGCTGAAGGATACAGCATCCACTTTCCATGCTTTTTCGTGATGAGTTCTTGTGCTGAATTTGTCCAACTGACCCCCATTTTCGTGTCAACATGCTGAGGATTTGTGGATCCAGTTTCCATTCGTGTGGGTCCATAAGATTTCTGTTTAGGTCGTCTGCCAGAGTATTTTGCTTTCCTGCCAGGAATCGAGCTTGAAGATGTATTTGGTAAGTCAAGGCTGTGTTCCACAAGGCCATGGCTAGTCTGCAAAGGGGGTAGGAGTGGGTACCCCCCTGCTTATGTACCACATAACTGTGGTGGTGTCCGTCTTTATCAGGAGTTGTCCTGGATGAAGGAAGTCCTTGAAGGCTGTCAGAGCATTCTGTACAACTAGCATTTCTTTCTGGTTGATATGTAGATGCATTTGGTTTGGGCTCCATTTGCCCTGAATGCATCTCCCTGCCAGATGGGCCCCCCAAGCATAGTCTGATGCATCTGTAGTTAGGGTTTGAGTGGCAGGGGGTAGAATGAATGACAGTCCCTTGTTTTGATGACGTGCCTCTGCCCACCAAAGGAACTCCTGTTGCAGGCAGGGAATGAGAAGAATCATTGTTTCCAGACTGTGACAATGTTGACTCCATAAGCTTTTTAGATACCATTGAAGTTTCCTCATATGCAGTCTCACATACGGAATTAGTAGAATGCAGGATGCCATGAACCCCAAAGCCTGCAGAATTTGTCTTGCAGACAGCTGGGTTTTTGTTGCCACTTGTTTGAAGTATGTTGTCAAATGAATTTGTTGGTCTGGCGTGAGGTAAGCCATCTGGGCAGCAGTATTCAAGCTTGCACCCAGGAATGTAATTATTTGAGAGGGTACCAGTTGTAATTTATTTTCGTTTATGCTGTACCCTAGGCATGCTTGAAGCCTTTTTACAAATGCCAGATGCTGAAGAGTGTTCTTGTCCTCTGCCTGAATGAGACAATCGTCCAGATATGGATAAATTTAAATGTTTCTTTGTCTTCAAAATGCAATTACTGGTGCCAGGCACTTTGTAAAGACCCTGGGCGCAATACATAAGCCAAAGGGCAGTGCAGAGAACTGGTAATGCAAATAGCCTGCTTTGAAGCGGAGGTATCTTCTGCAAGATTCCCTGATTGGGATATGCAGGTATGCCTCTAAGTCTAGAGTTACCAACCAGGCATTCTTGCCTAGCATAGGCAGTAGCTGTTGTAAAGTCAGCATTTTGAATTTTGGAATGTCCAGGAATGTATTTAAAATGGATGTCTAGAATTGGACGCCATGATTTGTCTTTACTGGGTACCAGGAAAAGTCTTGAATAAAATCCTTGTCCTTTTTCCTTTTCTGGCACTGGTTGAATAGCCCCCATATCCTTGAGGGACATGACTTGTTTCTAGGCCTCTGCCCACTGATTTGGTGGCAGACCTGGCCATCTGTTTGGAAAAAGCAACGTGTGGAAATGAAATCTGTACCCCTGGGATACTATATTTAAGACCCACTTGTCCTGGGTAATTAAATGCCAATTTTGAGCATGAATTGCTAGTTTCCCCCCCAATGGGGCTGCCAAAAGGTAAGTGCTTGGAGATGGCAGAGGAAAGTGACTGGGACTGTTTACTGTAGGGTTGTGCTTTGTTACTTCCTGATTTGGAGGTGGAGGCACCCCATTGTTTTGACCTGTAAGATCCTTGTGACTGAAACCTGGAGCCTTTGGAGTGTCTGGGTTTGCCCTGGGCGGCTCTGTTGGACACAGGAAAGGACCAATTCTTAGTAGGCCAGTGTCTACTGAACCTGCGTGGCTGCACTTGCAAGAAATCTTTTACAGTTTGCATAGATTTAGCTTTGTCTTCCATATTTTTTAAAACCTCTTCTGCCTTATTACCAGACTGTCCTGCTGTAAAGGAGCATCCAACAATTTAGCTTTAACATGATCAGGCAGATTTTGCTCCTTGAGCCAAGCATGACTTCTTATCACAGATCCAGTTACGGCAGCCCTGCAAGAGGCTTCCAAGGAATCAAAACCACTTTGCAAAGTATGCTTTCCAACCTGTTCTGCTGAATGCAATAAATCCTGTAACTCTATTTTCACATAATCAGAAATCAACATCTTTTTCTGTTTCAGTAAGCCCATAACATGCTGTTGATATTTAAGCATATGAACCTGGCAGTTTAAAGACCCGATTGCCAAGGTTGCAAAGACGCATAAACCTTCTTTCCCCATCTATCCAGCACCCTGGAGTCTCTATCTGAAGGGGTAGGATTTTTGGCTCTAGAAGTGTTATCACCCTTGGGACCCTGAGAAATAGTTTCAGGGTCAGCAGCAGGATTTTTGAAAAGAAATTTGTGGGAGTCAGTAACCCTGTAATATCTGTCTGGCTTACTAGGAGCCAGAGGCAGGGAATCAGGAGCCATGCTTGATTCCGAGAAAACATCATCTACAATGTCTAATACAGGAGGTAATGCCAAAGGCCTATGCTGAGGAAGAAGAAAATCCAAGCCTTTTTTTGGATTCTGAGAAGTCCTGACTCTCCCAATGAAAATGTTCCCTTAAAGTATGCAAAGTCTCTCCAAAAGAGTAATCCTCAGGAGGAGAAGCAGAAGGGATGGATTCCTCTGCATCAGAGTCCTCATAAGGTGGGATAGAAAATTCCTGATCAGAAGAGGAATCCTAAGAAATGGAAACCTGATCTGAAGATTCATAATCAGTGCCTTGCCTAGGCCTCTTAGCAGGGGGGGTTGGGAACCCCTGATCAAGGTAATTAAATCCTCAGCCATTTTGATCATTTGTTTTTTAGGCACAGGGGCCTGAGCACGTGGCTCATGTGTTGGTTTTTTTAGACATAGAAGTAGATTTTGGCCTTGTTTTTGATGATGGCGTCAGTTTAATATAGAAATGTTTAGGCCTGAAAACACCCTCAGAAGCCGGTGCCTGCTCAGTGGCTCCGGACCCATCCAAGGGAGAGACATCCGCGGGTTCAATACTTGCAGAATCTCGTGGCATACCGGACTCCAAATGGGTCTCGGTAGAGGCCTGCGACTCAAAAGTAGCGGGCATCAGGGGCTGTGAAAGTGCCTCACTGAGTACCGGCGACTGGCTTAGGAGAAGCTTCGTCGTCGGTTTTGGACCTAGACGGTCTGTCTGTCTTTTTCCTTGCAGTTTTTGTGAAATCAGGTAGTCTGATCGTTAACAGACGACATTTCAGGATAGTTAAATTCTGAACCAAAATATTTAGAAGCAAAAATATACTGACGCTTAATAGTGCATTGGTTAAATTTAGCACAAAACCGACAGCAAGGCACGTTGTGATCAGGGCCTAGGCAAGGAATACATTACAAATGAAAATCCTTATGAGGTATTTGCTTCTCACAAGTAATGCAATTATTAACTTTTACTGACATTGGTAAGGAGCAAGAAAAAGTTTCCCCAACGGGGTACTTAACTTTAGTTTGAAGACTTCGGTTCTGAAACTCGAATGCGAAAATTTCACGAGTTGGCCGACCGGCACTTGCGAACTGCTTCTGCTTCAGGCACTGCACGGCAAGAAAGACTGATTAAAATGGAGTTGGCTGTATGTTTTATACCCCTGATGACATGAAGTCATGGAAGAGGAGACAGCAACCGACGCAGGACCCAAGACTTTGTTATTCAGGCCGACTGAGGGCAACCTGCCAGCAGATTACCCCAAATGTAATGACTGCAACAGTGAAACACTAAGAACATCCTGTTGGGCTTCTCTGAGCAGCTCACTGATGCATTAAATTTGGGCAAATGGGTTCACACTGCATATCTGGACCTGGCCAAGGAATTTAATTCCATCCCAAATTTTGGCAATACTGTCAAGCTAATCAAACTAAATGTAAACTGTTATTTTAACTGCTGGATAGCAAAGTGGCTAACTGCCTGAAACCAATCTAACAGTATGGGAGGCACACACTCTTCAAAAAGCGTAGCCACCAACAGTGTCCCCAGGAATCAGTCTTAGGATCGTTGGTCTTTGGTATCATCATCATCTTCTCCAATGTCCAGTCCGACATCAACATTCTGTGGCTTAACTTGCAGCGGTCATTAACTCCCCATCAGATTTACAGATTCTCATAGGTTTCATAGGCAAGTACTAGGCTAGCTGCCTTTGTGGGCTATTTTAAGCCTAGCCAGTTTCCTTTTTGTGTGCGTTTCAAAATAACCCATCCCATTTGATTACAGATCAATGATATATTACCCCCAATGAGAATAACTGGGATCATACCACTGATAATTTGTGGGGAACCATGCATGGGTTAAAGCATTTAGGCGCTACATCTGTCCATTAGTAGTACGGGGGAAGTTCTGGGGTAAATTTTCTGTTTCCCATCCATACAGTTAAGTTGCCTTGAAAATGGACAGGGATGAACATTGTTTTATGTGGATGGGGAGTCTTTTCCGAAGCAGGGTATCCTCTGTACAATATACCTGACCCTCCAAACTGTTCTGTTGATATTGTAGAAGAGGTTTAGATCCCTAGACAAAGCATTTCTATTGCCATTTGACTTGCTGGTGTGCAGCAAATCCATTAGTAATGGGTTGGAGGATGCCTTGTATGCCAGACACAGGTCACCTCTTATCAGTCTATAGGATACAGAGTACAGTGACAGGGCTTTGAGACTGTTCATGTAGGACATATAATTTAGGCCTTGTATCCTTTTAGTAAGGTATCACTGTGGGCATTTCAGTTGTTGTACGTGCCTGGACAAATACACATCAAAGAGGGTATTACATTCAATTACTGGGCTAATGAGGGCTGAGTAAAGTGGGACAATGACACCTTAAGATCCAGACACAACCCTTTTGTTTATAAGCTGTGCAATATAGGACTTTGTTAGAATAGACACATGTTGATCAAAAGTTAAGAAAATCCCAAACTGGGTCAACTCTTAGGAGGAGTTTCAGATCATGATTTTGACACCAGTTATTTACTTGAGACAAACCTTCCGACAGGATGGCAAAGTCATTTGGGGATTCAATGACTGCTCCTAACTTATCTGCAAACCTTAGTCAGACAGAGCCCTTTAGTATTGGATTTTACTTCAGAAAAATAGATGCCAAACAGGAGACGGGGGTCCCAGCACAGAACCCCAGAGTACTCCACTGGTGACTGATCTCTTTGTGGAGGTACATACTCCTATTCTGATTATATCTGAGCCAGTTGGTAATCCAGCACGTGACACATGGGTTTATTCCCAGTTTATTTAGCTTTTCCATTACGCCTGAGTGAGGAATGGTGTCAAAAGCTTTGGCCTGACTGAGGCATGCAGTGTGTACCATTTTGCCTTCATCCATTGCTTTAGTGGCCTTTTAAAAAATCCACTAGGCTGAGTAAGTATAATCGACCTTTGACGAATCCAAACCGAGATGGGTCTAGTGCTTGGGTGTTCTCTATGTTCTGACAGATTAATTCCATAAGTCTTTCAATGGCTTTGCATATGAGGCTGGACAGACTTATGGGTATGTGGAAAGTCCTCCCTTATGCAAGAAATGACTGTAGCTGCTCTCCATTAAGTTGGTACAAAATATGTATGAAGGCTGAAACTGAACAGTGCTAGTAGGGGTGTGGATAAATTGCGCTTCATGCTATTTAAGTTGCATCCAAGGATATTGTCAGGACCCACTGGTGCAGTATTTTTAGCATCGGATAGCACTTTAAGGACTTGGTCTTGAGTGACGGCTAGAGGTGGGCCAGTTTCAGATGCATCTTGAGGGACAGATGGAGGGGAGAGGGGGGGTAAAGTTTGAGCTAAATTTAAATCAGCCAATAGGTTAAGCTATATCTTCAGCCTCCCTATAGTTAAAATTGTTCACAATCAGCTCATCACATTGCTGCACTGTGCTTTTGAGATTACAAACATATAAAAAATGTCTTGTGATTATCTTTCACTTGAGCAGACTTAGCTATTTTAGCATCAAACATGGCTTTGGTGGATTTTATTAAGCCGGAGTGGTTTATTTCTTTGACAAGGGCTCTAACAGTCTGGGAGTTGGTCTTCTTACTTTTGGTCAAAATGATTTTCCTTTTATTATAAATCTTAATTGTTCCAGGGCATTCGTATTGACAGAGTTCAAGAATCTATGTGCTTGTGCACTAGTAGTGGTGTGGGTGTCCCAGTCCATAGTTGAAGAATTTAGATCACCTAAGAAAATGATATTGGATTTAACACCAAGTGATTCTAGTTCCTGTAGACAGGCATTGTGTCTTTTGGAAGAAATTCTTATTTTTATTTTTTATATTTATTATTATTATTATTAGCATTATTTTTATTTTATTTTTTTATTATTCTTTTCTTTCTTCAAGAAGGACTTTCACATACTATTAAGTGGTATTTGGACCATGGCCTAAAACTAAACACCAAGAAATGTAGCACTAACTTTGGGCAAAACGGGGCACCCCTGCACCTACCACACTAGGTGACACCTACTCAATAGCTGATTCAGCTAATAGGGATTATCACTTTCAATGACAACGAACTCTCATTTGATTATCATGGATCCAACATTTAGGAAATCCTTTTTACCTTACCTACTAAATCACCAGAGGCATTTCCTCCAGATCTAAGGAAGTTATCCCCCTCTACTCCTCCCTCATCAGGCCGATACTTTCTAAGCTTATGACACAGCCTAAGAGACCATAGCTTTTTCTCACCAAGATGATCAAAGACGAGACTTCCTTGAGCGACCTAGACTGTGTTAAAGCACTTTTGCTTTTCCGTTTTCTACAGCCTCTTGAAAAGCGACTTCTGATTAGCTAATAAAGCCTTGACTGTTCCAGTCCCATGCGACCTCCTGCAGATCTGCAAAATACACTCAACACCTGCACAAGATTTTAACTTGGGCTGAAATACAAGTAGGACCTACTGGTAATAATGGTATACATTCAGGAGAATTTCTGTTTTATGGAATTGGCTTCCTTTGCTTTACTTCAAAGTAGATCCCCCGACCCTTTTTAAGCATAACCTGGATGAATGGATAGGTTAGTTGTAAATACACCTCAGGTCTGCTCCCTCAAGCCCTCACTGAAAGGAGTTTTCGTTATGACAATGGAACCTCCAATTTTGGGGTACTGTGACTAGGCTACTAATCACATCTTCTCTATCAGCAGCCGAGTATTGATCTAGAAATGTATGAAGAGAAATGTGATGGAAACGTACGTGAGAGAGTCAGAAAGAAATTACAGCAGTTTCACAATAACAGAACAGGCCCTTCAGAATGCAATAAGGATGCAACTTTGAGTATAGAGTTTAGGTGGGGTAGACCATGTTCTGTGAAAAAATGGATAATGCAAGGAAAAGTGTGTGTTAACTGAGATTTTTGCTAACTGCCCCACTGAGATGAAATATGGCAAAAATAAAGGGAGAATAACATTTTTAAAGGAAGAGTAAGACAACAGACATGTTTCTGTCTTATGAACCAAATACAAGTTAGAACAGAAAATGCTTATTACAATTCAAAGGAGTGGGATAAAGTGAAAAAAAGAAAACTGGTTCAAAATATTTTATGGGGATGGTTGTAGAGTTGACAGGAAGACGGGTTTGTAGATACACTGGGAGAAAACATTCAAAATTATTGACTATTAGTATCATGGTACTAAAGGAACTTAACATGGAAAGAAGGCATGTATCTGTCACTACTAATAAAGGGCTGTGTAGGGAAAGGATGGAAGGTGAAACAAGCATGCATGTCTATACTTGGGCCTCTGTTTGTCTGCCATGTTAATTACATTAAGGATAAGGACGGTAATGGAGTCTTTTCTGGATGACTGCCGGGAACTAGGAGAGGGAGCGTCTATTCCCATGGCAGTAATGTACACAAATGGCAATTTTAATAATGGGAAAAGAAAAGCTTTTGTTGGTTTTGAAGAAAGAGGGATATCTTTGTTGGATTAAACATAAATATAGACAAGAGTAAGAAGTGTGGAAACAAGTAATTGTATCTAGTATTTAGACTGCAGATAAAGTTAACACATTTTAGGAAATAGACTGGGAAAAAATAAAGACTTGCAGGGAGGTATTAAAGGTGTCAAGTGGGAGGGGGTGAATGATATGATCCTTTTTTTATTATTTTAGGTCTTCGTGAATAACATTTTTGTTTAAAATATTTAAAAATGAAATGAATGTTCAAATATTTTATGAAAGCTGATAAAAATGGAAATATGGAAATAAAGGTATAGTTTGAATGAGTAGTGGGGGGAGAGAAGATGGAAGAAAGTAGATTTAGAAATACAAAATGGGAGAAAAATGCACAAATGGAAAACTGAATTTGAACAAACGGAAAGATGGATGTGAAACACTGCAAGTGTTGTAACAAAAGGTGGGATTACAGAAATACAGTTAGAAATCTGATGAAAAATATTTGATAAGAAAAGTACAGTTTTGTACCTACCATAAATGCAGATGTTAGAGTGCTAATACAGCTGCAGTCATAACAGATGGGTTATCCTGCCGTCAGGCGGGTCCTCGGTCGGCCGAATTCCAAAGTCTAGGTCCGGCGTCAGTTGTCGTCGATTCCTCCCTGATGTCAGTGTGACAGGGCTATAAAAGATCCAGCAGACGCCATTTTCTTCAGTTTTTCTTGCCCCAGATGTCAGGTGCCCCCAGAAGGAAGGCAATACATAAAATTATGTAATAATGCAATGCAATATAATCAAAACACAGTAGTTGCAAGCAAATACACCATAAAAGAATACCCCAATCAGGTTGTATGAGGAGGTGTTAGCAGTTAGGCCTGTCCCAAGAGGGGAAGGAGGGAGGGACACCTGGACTGCAGCTGTATTAGCACTCTAACATCTACATTTATGGTAGGTACAAAACTGTACTATGTTCATCGTGCATACAGCTGCAGTCATAACAGATGGGTAGAATCCCAAAGCTAAAAAAGGGGTGGTAGGCACTAGGTGGAACTAGGAGGAGCCAGGATGCCCTGCAAGACTGCAGTGGCAAAGCCTGCTCTAGATTTGGAGTATAATGGTAGGTGATCGTGCTTGGAGAAGGTATGTACGGAACTCCAAGTGGCTGCTTCCAAAATATCTTTGGTAGGAACCCCCTGAGGAAAGCTGCAGAGGTAGCTGTGGCCCTTGTGGAGTGAGATCTGATGCCTGCAGGTACAGTTTTACCATGAAAAGAGTAACAAAAGCGTATGCAGTGGGCTACCCACTTTGAGATCGTCTGTTTGGAAATAGGCTTCCCTTGAGCTCCTGCAGCATAGGACACAAAGAGTTGCTCTGATTTTCTGAAAGGCTTTGTTCTGTCCAAATAATAACGCAGCTGTCTCTGAATGTCCAAGGAATGTAGTAGTCTTTCCCCTTTGTTTTGAGGATTAGGGTAAAAGGTAGGTAAGTAGATAGCCTGATTCAAGGCTACCCTGGATACTACCTTTGGCATAAAGGACGGATTGGTTCGTAAGGTAACTCTGTCCTGATGGAAAATGATGAAAGGCTGCACAGCCATGAGGGCTTGTAGTTCCGAAACCCTGCGAGCTGAGGTGATTGCCAGGAAGAAGGCTGTTTTCCAGGACAAGTATTGCAGTTCTGTTGAAGCAGCTGGCTCAAAAGGAGGCAAGGTCAGTTTTTCTAGAATGAAATTGAGGTTCCAAGCAGGTACTGGTGGTTTCCTTGGGGGTTTTATATTCTTAGCCCCTCTGGAGGAACTGTCTTAAGAGGGGGTGAGAGAATAAAGGAGGATCAGTGTTGTATTCTGCAGAAATGGCTGAGGCATGGATTTTGATGGAGGGGAATGAAAGTCCATTGCTTAGCATCTTAGCCAGGTACTGTAATATTTGAGGTAAATTCAGTATTCCAGGATTCTGACCCTTTTTCTCATTTCCAGGCACAAAACCGTTTTCATTTTGCAGAGTAGGCTTTTCTAGTAGAAGGTCTTCTGGCCTCCAAAATGACATCCTGCACCTCCTTGGAGAGTAGGGCCTGTTGTGAATTTAAGGAATCTTCCATGTGGCTAGATTGAGTGTTTTCAGCTGATTGTGAAGAGTTTTGAAGTTGTGCTGAGTCAGTAGAAGAGGCATTAGAGGCAGGATCCATGGTGGGGAATGCGTCAGGCTTTTCAGGAGTGGGTACCAGTGTTGTCTTGGCCAGTCTGGAGCAATGAGAATCATCTTTGGTCTGTCTGCTCTGGTTTTTAATAGAACTTTGGGCAGCAGAGGGAGAGGTGGAAAGGCATAAACTGACATTGTTGTCCAACTGAAAGAGTGCGTCCATTTTCCAGGCCTGTGGATGAAATGTCCTTGAGCAGAGTTTTGCCAATTGGTGATTTCTGTGGGAGGCAAAGAGATCTATGTCTGGCCTTCCCCATGCTTGATTTATCTTTGTGAAAACTTGAGGATGCAGCTTCCATTCGTGTGGATCCGTCATATTTCTGCTTAGGTTGTCTGCCAGTGTGTTTTCCTTGCCTGGCAGGTACTGTGCTTGAAGCTCGATTTGTAATTCCAGAGCCATGTTCCAAAGAGACATGGCTTGCCTGCATAGGGGGTATGAATGGGTACCTCCCTGTTTATGTACCACATTACTGTGGTGTTGTCCGTCCTTATCAATAGCTGGCCTGGATGCAGTAGGTCTTTGAAAGCTATAATAGCATTTATTACTGCTAGCATTTCCTTTTGATTGATGTGTAGGTGCTTTTCTTTTTGGGACCATTTGCCCTGAATGCACCGATCTGTCATGTGCGCCCCCCAAGTGTAGTCCGAGGCGTCTGTTGTGATGACTTGATTTGCTTGAGGCTTGCAGAATGGGAGACCTGTATTTCTTTGGCATGCTTGAGCCCACCACAGAAATTCCTTTTGAAGACATGGAATTAGTGGTATTATTGTTTCCAAACTGTGGCTGTGTTGAGACCATAGGTTTTTTAGGTACCATTGAAGTTTCCTCATATGCAGCTTTGCACATGGGATTAGTAGGATGCAAGATGCCATGAATCCCAGAGCCTGCAGGATTTTCCTTGCAGTCAGCCTGGTGAAAGTTGCCAGTTTTCTGAAGTATTGTTAGTTGCCCTTGTTTCTCTGGCGTGAGGTAGGCCATCTGGGTGTTTGTATCCAAGCTGGCACCCAGGAAAATTATTGTTTGAGAGGGTATTAGCCTTGATTTCTTTTTGTTGACTGTGTATCCCAGAGAATTCAACAACATTATTACAAACGCCAGATGTTTCAGAAGTATGTGCTTGCTGTCCGCTTGGATCAGGCAGTCATCCAGATATGGGTATATTTGTAGCCCTTGAAGTCCGCAGTGGGCGATTACTGATGCCAGGCATTTCGTGAACACTCTGGGCGCAGTAGATAAGCCAAAGGGCAATGCAGAGAATTGATAATGGGTTGAACCTGCAAGAAATCTGAGGTATCTTCTGCAATCTTGCCTGATTGGGACATGCAGGTATACCTCCTTGAGGTCCAATGTTACCAGCCAAGACTCCTTGCCCAGCATGGGTAGAAGCTGCTGTAATGTGAGCATCTTGAATTTTGGCACGAGTAAAAATGTGTTTAGGATGGATAGGTCCAAAATAGGTCTCCAATCTTTCCCCTTCCTTGGTACCAGGAATAGTCTGGAATAAAAACCTTGACCCTGTTCTTGTACAGGAACCTCTTGAATAGCTTTCATGTCCATGAGATCTGAAATTTGTTTTTGTGCCCTCTGCCCTTTGATTGTGAGGCAGGTTTGGCATGCCTCTCATTTTTGGAAGGGTGTGAAAGTGGAATTTGTAGCCTCTGTCTATAATGTCCAGGATCCATTTGTCTTTTGTGACAATATGACAATTTTTCGAAAATAATGCCAGTTTTCCGCCTAAAGGTGCTGCCATTTGAGCCTTGCTTGGCATGCAAAGTGGAAAGTCATTGGTTCTGCTTTCTGAATGGCTGTGAACTATGCTCACCACCTCTTTGTGTGAGTGCTTGCCATTGTCTGCCTCTAAACGATCCTTGAGATTGCCCTCTGCCCTTCGGGCGCCTGTATCTACCTCTTTGGGGTCTGTCCGTGGCTGGAAAGGACCAATTTTTGGAAGGCCAATTTCTACTGAAACGTGGAGGTTGTACCTGTAGAAAATCTTTTACTGTTTGCACTGATTTAGCCTTTTCCTCCATTTTCCTTAATACCTCCTCAGCATTAGCACCAAATACATCCTTTTGTAGAGGGGCATCTAGTAATTTAGCTTTGACATGATCTGGCAAGGTTTGTTCCTTGAGCCAGGCATGTCTACGTATGACTGATCCTGTAACAGCAGCTCTACATGAGGCCTCTAGAGCATCAAAACCACACTGTAAGGTATGTTTACCCACTTGTTCAGCACTATGCATCAAATCCTGTAACTCCTTCAAGTCTGGTTGTTCAGGTTGTGACATTTTACTTTTCAATTGTGATAACAAAAACTGTTAGTACTTTAGCATATGGAACTGACAGTTTAATGCCCTCATGGTTAAGGTAGCCGAGGTATATACCTTTTTTCCCCACCTTTCTAAGGATCTGGAATCTCTCTCTGAAGGTAATGGGTTTTTAGCAGTGGAGGCCTTAATTCCCTTGGGGCCCTGTGAGATGGTTTCTGGGTCAGCAGCATGGCTTTTGTATAGAAATTGGTGTGAATCAGGAACCCTGTAGTACCTGTCAGGCTTGACTGGGGCTGGAGGTAGAGAATCCGGGTTAAGGCAGGCCTCTGAGCACACATCATCTATTATGTCCAAGACAGGAGGTATAGCCAGAGGCCTGTGCTGAGGTAGCAAGAGAAATTCCCTAAGCCTTTTCTTGGAATCTGAATAATCTTGGCCTTCCCAGTGAAAGTGTTCCCTTAAGGTATGCAAAGTTTCCCCAAATGAGTAATCCTCTGGGGGGGATACAGAGGGAATGGACTCCTCTGCATCAGAGTATTCAAAGGGGGAGTAAGAATGTTCCTGTTCAGAGTGCTCTGAAATAATGGAGCCCTGATCAGAGGAGGGGGATTCTTCCTCCACTCTGGGCGTTTTGTCCGGGGGGGGGGGGGGGTTGACAACCCCTGATAGTAATTAAATCCTCAGCCATTTTAAGCATCTGTTTTTTAGGCATGGGGCCTGGAGATGGGCCGTGTGTAGCTTGTCTCTTAGAATGCATGGCTGCTTTAGACTTAGTGAAAGCCTTGATGGAAAAAGAAGAGGAAGGTCTGAAGACACCTTGAGAGGAGGTAGACCTGTCCACATTTTGAGATTCACCGCCAAGAGTGGCTTCAGTATCTGTAGTCGGTGTGTGGGCCGAGGAGCCTGTGACCTCGGGCACAGGAGACACCGCCAATGAAGTGTCGTCAGTAGTCAGGGGCTGCGTAGGTGCCTCGCTGAAAACCGGACCACGTGTAGTCTGCTTTGGCGTGGTGTCGGTAGAGGCCGCGGACCTCGTGTGTCGGTCCTTATCTTTGCGCTTTTTAGACAAAACTGGAGTTGGAGTATTCGACGACATAATATAGTTAAATGTTTTGCCAAAATAATGCTGGGTGAACTCCGCCCGACGCTTAATGGTGCGTTTATTGAAGGTAGCGCAAAAGCTACAGCCCGAGACGTCGTGGTCTGGGCCCAAACAAGGTATGCAGGGGGAATGGAAATCCTTATGCGGTATTTGCTTCCCACAAGAAATACAATTATTAACTTTTTCGGACATCGGTCTGAGGCAAGAAAAGTTTCCCCAACGGGGTACTTAGCTTTAAAGAAGACTTCGGATTCCAAACTATTCGTAATTCAGGAGCTGGCCGACCGGCACTTGCGAACTGCTTCTGCTTCGGGCACCGCGCGGCAAAAAAGACTGAAGAACATGGCGTCGGCTGTGTCTTATATACTCTGGCCTCTCTGATGTCAGAAGAAGCGACAACCGACGCCGGACCAAGACTTTGGAATTCGGCCGACCGAGGGACCGCCTGACGGCAGAGAACCCATATGTGATTACTGCAGCTGTATGCACAATGAACATCTGGGTTATCCTGCTGGCAGGCTACCCGCAGTTGGCCTGAATTCCAAAGTCTAGGTCCAGCGTTGGTTGCTGTCGCCTCCTCCCTGACGTCAGTGCTACAGGGGTATAAAAGATGCAGCCAACGCCATTTTCTTCAGTTTTTCTTGCCCCAGATGTCAGCTGCCCCCAAAAGGGTAGGCTAAAGATATGTCAAAGCATGCATGCACCAAGGTAAATGTTTTCCTTCATCTAAAAGCAAATACACCACATAGGTTGGATAGAATAGAGAAGTACAGATAAGATCCAGCAAAGATAAGGGGGTGGTGGGAGGGTAACCTGGACTGCAACAGTGAATACACTCGAACATCTACATTTATGTTAAGTACACAATTGTACTATGTTCATCGTGTTTCACTGTTGCAGTCATTACAATTGGGTTGAATCCCAAAGCTAAGGTTGGGAGGCTGGAGCTAAATAGGATTAGAAGCGGCTATGAGGCCCTGCAGAAAGTACAGTTTTGTACCTACCATAAATGTAGATGTTAGAGTGTTCACACTGCTGCAGTCATTACACTTGGGTTATCCTGCCGTCAGGCGGTCCCGCACTCGGCCAGAGTTCCAAAGTCTTGGTCCGGCGTCGGTTGCTGTTGCTTCTTCCCTGACGTCAGTGTGCCAGAGGTATATACGATGAATTTGATGCCATTTTCTTCAGTTTTTCTTGCCCCAGATGTCAGGTGTCCCCAAGTAGGTAGGCAATACATATTGCTAATAAAAAACACACATATAAAATAAAAACAATACCTTCAGTTACAAGCAAATACACCACAAAGGTTATATAGGACAGAAAGGTATAGATAAGTCCAACTAGTTCAGAGGGGATGGAGGGAGGGTAACCTGGACTGCAGCAGTGTGAACACTCAAACATCTACATTTATGGTAGGTACAAAACTGTACTATGTTCATCGTGTTACACTGCTGCAGTCATTACACTTGGGTAGAATCCCAAAGCTAAGGTTGGGTGGTTGGTCTATAAAGAGTTAGGATTGGCTATGGGGCCCTGCAGAACTGCAGTGGCAAATCCTGCTCTGGATTTAGAGTAAAGAGGCAAGTGGTAATGCTTGGTAAAGGTGTGCACTGAACTCCAAGTTGCCGCCTCCAAAATTTCCTTGGTAGGTACTCCTCTGAGAAAAGCTGTTGAAGTGGCTGTTGCCCTGGTGGAATGTGGCCTAATGTTATTAGGGACTGATTTTCCATGCTGCGTGTAGCAGCAACGAATACAGTGTCCTATCCATTTGGATATAGTCTGCTTTGAGATAGCCTTGCCCTGTGATCCTGCAGCATATGCTACAAACAGTTGCTCAGTTTTCCTGAAAGCTTTTGTTTTGTCCAAGAAGAAGCATAGCTGCCTGTGCATGTCCAAAGAGTGCAGAAGTTTCTCCCCTTTATTCTGGGGGTTTGGATAAAAAGTTGGCAAATGGATGGTTTGGTTAAGAGCCACACTAGATACCACCTTTGGCATAAAGGTAGGGTTTGTTCTTAAAGAAACCCTGTCCTGATGAAAAATTATAAAAGGTTCCACTGCCATTATTACCTGTAGCTCGGAGACTCTTCGTGCTGAAGTAACTGCCAGGAGCAGAGCTGTTTTCCATGATAAAAATTTTAAATCGGCTATATTGGCTGACTCAAAAGGTGGCAGGGTCAGTTTTTCCAAAGCGAAATTGAGGTCCCAAGTTGGTGTTGGTGCTCTCTGGGGCGGTCTTATGTTTTTAGCCCCTCTGAGGTACTGCTTTAGCAAGGGATGAGAGAATAAAGGAGGATCCGTGTTGTAATGTGCTGAAATAGCAGAGGCGTGGATCTTAATTGATGAGAAGGATAGGCCTTTGTCCAGCATCTCAGTTAAGTATTGCAAAATCTGAGGAATGTTTGGGACAAGAGGGTCAAGGCTTTGAGCCTGGTTCCAGGCGCAGAATCTCTTCTATTTTTCTGATTAAGCTTTCCTGGTGCTAGGCCTCCTGACCCCCAAAATGACATCCATAACAGTTTAGAGAGAGGTGTTGTCTGTTTGACTAATGAATCTGCCATGCAGCCAGGATTAGGGTTTTGAGCTGACCGTGCAGGATCGGATTGTTTTGTTGAGTCAGACGGTGTGGAATTTGAGGCAAAATCCATGGCGGGCCTTGAGCTAAGTTCTTTAAGACTGGGTACCAGTGCTGGCGTGGCCAGTCTGGAGCAATCAGGATCATCTGTGGATTTTCTTGTTCGGCTTTCAGGAGTACCTTTGAAAGGAGAGGCAGTGGTGGGAAGGCATAAATTTTCAGGCTTTTCCAGCTGAACGAGAGAGCATCCACTTTCCACGCTTGTGTGTGATAAGTCATTGTGCAGAATTTTTGTAGTTGGCAATTCAGTGGGGAGGCAAAAAGATCTATGTTTGGGCATCCCCATTTTTGCGTTACCATGCTGAAGATTTGCGGATTCAATTTCCATTCGTGAGGGTCCATGATATTTCTGCTGAGATAGTCTGCCAGAGTATTTTTCTTTCCTGGCAGGAATTGTGCTTGCAGATGAACTTGATACATTAGAGCTGTGTTCCACAAGGTCATGGCTTGCCTGCATAGGGGATAAGAATGAGTGCCCCCTTGCTTGTTTATGTACCACATTACTGTGGTGTTGTCTGTCTAATAATAATTGTCCTGGATGGAGAAGGTCCTTGAAGGCTGTTAGGGCATTTTGAACAGCCAACATCTCTTTTTGATTGATGTGAAGATGCATTTGGTCTGTGGTCCACTTGCCCTGAATGCATTTTCCTGCCATATGTGCTCCCCAGGCGTAATCCGAAGCATCTGTTGTTAGAGTCTCTCTGGCTGTGAGTAGGGTAAAAGGCTGACCCTTGTTTAGGTGAGATGCCTGTGCCCACCATCGAAACTCCTGTTATAGGCAGTGAATCATTGGTATTACTGCTTCTAAACTGTGAGAGTGTCGAGTCCAAACACCTTTTAGGTACCATTGTAATTTCCTCATATGCAGTCTGGCATATGGTATTATTAGTATGCAGGATGCCATGAATCCCAGGGCCTGCAGAATTTTTCTTGCAGGGAGATGGGACTTTTTTGCCATTACCTGAAAATATTGAGTTAGTTGAACTTGTTTGTCTGGCGTGAGATAAGCCATCTGGGCTGTTGTATTTAAGCTGGCACCCAGGAATATAATCTGTTGTGAGGGCACTAGTTTTGACTTCTTTTCGTTTACTGTGTACCCTAGAGAAATTAGCAACCTTTTTACAAACGCCAGATGCTGTAGAAGAATGTCCTTGGTCTCTGCTTGAATGAGGCAGTCGTCCAGGTATGGATATATCTGAATTCCTCTTTGTCTGCAAAATGCAATTACTGGTTGCCAGGCACTTTGTTAAGACCCTGGGCGCAGTAGATAATCCAAAGGGCAGTGCAGAGAACTGGTAGTGCATTGTACCAGCTTTGAATCGGAGGTATCTTCTGCAATTTTGTCTGATAGGGACATGCAGGTATGCCTCTTTGAGGTCCAGAGTAACAAGCCAAGCCTTCTTGCCCAGCATGGGCAGAAGCTGCTGCAGAGTCAACATTTTGAATCTTGGAATATCCAGATATGTGTTTAGAATTGATAGGTCCAGTATTGGTCTCCAGGCTTTGTCCTTTCTGGGCACCAAGAACAGTCGAGTAAAATCCTTGTCCCTGCTCTTGCTTTGGTACTTGCTGAATGGCCCTCATGTCCATGAGGGATGACACTTGCTTTTGTGCCTCTGCCCATTTTTTTTTGGCAGGTCTGGAAAACCGTTTGCCCTTGGCAGGGGGTGAAAGTGAAACCTGTAGCCTTGTGACACTATATCCAAGACCCATTTGTCCTGGGTTATTACGTGCCAATTTTGAGAAAAAAGTGCAAGTTTTCCCCCTAAAGGTGCTGCCAGAAGATAAGTGCTTGGTGCAGGCAGGGGGAAGTCATTGGGGCTGTTTCCTATATGGCTGTGATTTGTCTTCTCCGCTTTTGGAGGTAGAAGTACCCCATTGTTTAGATCTGTATGAGCCTTGGGGGCTGGGCTCTGCCTCTAGGGCGCCTGTATCTGCCTCTTTGTGGCCTGTCTGACACTGGAAAGGACCAATTCTTTGTAGGCCAGTGCCTGCTAAATCTTGGAGGCTGTACCTGTAAGAAATCCTTGACTGTTTGCATAGATTTAGCTTTGTCCTTCATTTTCTTCAACACCTCTTCTGCTTTAACACCAAACAAGGTATCATGCTGTAATGGAGCATCTAATAATTTTGCTTTAACATAATCAGGCAGATTGTTCCTTTAACCAAGCATGCCTCCTAATGACAGAACCCGTAACAGCGGCCCTGCAGGAGGCCTCCAGAGAATCAAAACCACATTGCAAAGTATGCCTTCCCACTTGTTCAGCTGCATGCAATAAATCCTGCATTTCTTTGTTTTCTGCACATTCAGGATTTATCAACATTTTCTGTTTAAGCAGTGACATAATATATTGCTGATATTTAAGCATATGAAACTGACAATTTAAAGCCCTTATAGCCAAGGTAGCAGAAGTGTAAATCTTTTTTCCCCCATCTGTCCAGTGCCCTAGAATCCCTGTAAGAGGGGGTAGGGTTTTTTGCAGTGGAAGCCTTGACCCCTTTGGGACCCTGAGAGATAGTTTATGGGTCAGCAGCAGGGTTCTTAAAAAGAAATTTATGTCAATCAGGAACCCTGTAGTATCTGTCTGGCTTAACAGGAGCTGGAGGTAGAGAGTCAGGAGTCAGACTGGACTGTGAAAATACATCATCTACAATGTCTAACACAGGTGGAATAGCAAGGGGGCTGTGCTGAGGTAGTACAAGGAAATGTCTCTGAGCCTTTTCTTAGACTCTGAATAATCTTGGCTCTCCCAGTGGAAATGTTCACTCATGGTATGCAGAGTTTCCCCAAAAGAATAATTCTCAGGAGGAGAGGCTGAAGGGATAGATTCTTCAGTATCAGAATCCTCACATGGAGGAAGAGAGTATTCCTGATCAGAAGAGGAATCAGAAGAAATGGAAACCTGATCTGAAGATTCATATTCTGTCTCAGGAGGGGGATGGGAACCCCTGATCAAAGTAATTAGGTTTTCGGCCATTTTGAGCATCTGTTTTTTAGGCATGGAGGCCTGTCCATGGGGCTGTTGTACCGGTTTCTCTGTCTTTAGAGGTGCTTTAGTCTTTTGCCTTTGAAGCTGAAGTAGTTTTAACATATAACTGTGTAGGCCTGAAAACACCCTCAGAAGCCGATACCTGCTCAGCGGCTCCGGACCCAACTGAGGGAACAGTTTCCGAGGTGGCAGTACCTTGAGTTTCCAGCGGCCTTGTCGGCTCCATGTGGGAGTCGGAAGCGGCCTGCGGCTCTAAAGTAGCGGGCGTCAGGGGCTGCGAAAGCGCCTCACTGAGGACTGGCTTAAAAGAAGCCTCGTTGTCAGTTTTGGACCTCGGATGCCTGTCCTTTTCTTTGCGTTTCTTTTGAATAGGGGGTAGTCGGATGGCTGTCCGACGACATTGTGTAATTAAATCTTCTGCTAAAATAGTGAAATGCAAAATTGTACCGACACTTAATAGTGCATTGGTTAAATCTAGCACAAAACCGACAATTAGCAACGTCGTGATCAGGGCCTAGGCAAGGAATACAGTAAGAATGGAAGTCCTTATGAGGTATTTTCCCACAAGAAATACAATTATTAACTTTTTCTGACATCGGTCTGGAGCAAGAAAAAAAGTTACACCAATGGGGTACTTAGCTTTTAATGAAGACATTGGATCTGAAATTCGAACACGAAAATCTCAGGAGTTGGCCGACCTGCACTTGCGAACTGCTTTTGCTTCGGGCACCGCGTGGCAAGAAAGACTTAAGAAAATGGCGTCGGCTGCATCTTTTATACCCCTGGCGCACTGACGTCAGGGAGGAGGCGACAGCAACCGATGCCGGACCTAGACTTCGGAATTCAGGCTGACTGCAGGTAGCCTGCCAGCAATTGTAATGACTGCAACAGTGAAACACGATGAACATCTTGTCCTTTTTCTGGTACTGGTTGAACAGCCCCCATATCCATGAGGGACAACTTGTTTCTGAGCCTCTGCCGACTGATTTTGTGGCAGATCTGGCCATCCGTTTGGAATTGGCAAAGTATGGAAATGATGGAAATGAAATGTGTACCCCTGGGATACTATGTTTAATACCCACTTGTCCTGGGTAATTAATTGCCAATTTTGAGCATGAAGTGCTAGCTTTCCCCACAAGGGAGCTGCCAAAAGTGCTTGGTGATGTAAGAGGAAAGTCATTGAGACTGCTTACTGCTGGGTTGTGGTTTGTTTCCTCCAGATTTGGAGGTGGAGGCACCCCATTGCTTTGACCTGTAAGAACCCTGTGATTGGTATCTGGAGCCTTTTGAGTGCCTGGATTTGCCTTGAGTGGCTCTGTTGGGCACAGGAAAGGACCAATCTTTAGTAGGCCAGTGCCTAATGAACCTGGGTTGCTGCACTTGCAAGAAATCTTTTACAGTTTGCACAGATTTAGCTGTGTCTTCCATTTTCTTTAAAACCTCTTCTGCCTTATTACCAGAGTATCATGCTGCAAGGGGGCATCCAACAATTTAGCTTTAACATGATCAGGCAGATTTTGCTCCTTGAGCCAGGCATGCCTTCTTAATCACAGCTCCAGTAACTGCGGCCCTGCAAGAGGCCTCCAAGGAATCAAAACCACATTGCAAAGTATGCTTTCCAACCTGTTCTGATGAATGCAATAATTCCTGTAACTCTATTTTCCACACAATCAGAAATCAACATCATTTTCTGTTTCAGTAAGCCTATAACATGCTGTTGATATTTAAGCATATGAAACTGGCAGTTTAAGGCCCTGATTGCCAAGGTAGCAGACACATAAAGCTTCTTTCCCCATCTATCCAGCTCCTTGGAATCTCTATCAGAGGGGGTAGGATTTTTGGCTGTAGAGGCCTTTACACCCTTGGGACCCTGTGAATAGGGTTACCACCTGTCCCACTTTGCGAGGGACAGTCCCTCTTTTGGCAGTTGTGTCCTGCATAAAAATTGAAAAAGTGGCAAATGTCCTGAGATTTTAGGACAAAAATATTTCCTGTATTTTATGTAATACTTGCATAACACAGTTATTCTGCATCTGAAACACCTAAATGTTATAAGAAACAGAATAAGCAACTAGAATGCTACAAGAATAAGCTTTTATTTAGGCAAAAAAGTGACTTTCTGTCCCTGGCCGTGGGTATATTTTGCCCTGCAAAATCTGACATTTGTACCAAAAATGTCCCACTTTGGGCATTTGAAAAGGTGGCAACCCTACCTGTGAAATATTCTCAGGATCAGCAGCAGGATTTTTTAAAAGAAATTTGTGGGAGTCAGGAACCCTGTAATACCTGTCTTTCCTGTAATACCTGTCTGGCTTACTAGGAGCCGGAGGTACAGAATCAGGAGCCATGCTTGATTCCGAAAACACATCAACAATGTCTAATACAGGAGGTACTGCCAAAGGCCTATGCTGAGGAAGAAGAAAATCCCTAAGCCTCTTTTTTGATTCAGAGAAGTCCCGACTCTCCCAGTGAGAATGTTCCCTTAAGGTATGCAGATGGGATGGATTCCTCTGCATCAGAATCCTCATAGGGTGGAATACAAAATTCCTGATCAGAAGAGGAATCAGAAGAAATGGAAACCTGATCTGAAGATTCATAATCAGTGCCTTGCCTAGGCCTCTTAGCAGGGGGAGTTGGGAATCCCTGATCAAGGGTAATTAAGTCCTCAGCCATTTTGATCATCTGTTTTTTAGGCATAGGGGCCTGAGCAAGTGGCTCATGCGTTGGTTTTTTAGACATAGAAGATGTTTTTGACCTTGTTTTTAGACTGGCGTTGGTTAAACATAAAAGTGTTGAGGCCTGAAAACACCCTCAGAAGCCGGTGCCTGCTCAACGGCTCCGGACCCATCCAAGGGAGACATCTGCGGGTTCAATACTCTGAGAATCTCGCGGCATACCTGACTCCAAATGGGTCTCGGTAGAGGCCTGCGACTCAAAAGTAGCACGTATCAGGGGCTGTGAAAGCACCTCACTAAGTACCGGCGAACTGGCGACTGGCTTAGGAGAAGCTTCGTCATCGGTTTTGGACCTCGACGGTCTATCTTTGTCTTTTTCTTTGCGTTTTTTGTGAACTCCGGTAGTTGGACTGCTAACCGATGACATTTTAGGATAATTAAATCTTGATCCAAAATATTTAGAAGCAAAAATATACAGACGCTTAATAGTGCGTTGGTTAAATCTAGCACAAAACCGAAAGCAAGGCATGTTATGATCTGGGCCTAGGCAAGGGATACAGTACAAATGAAAATCATTATGAGGTATCTGCTTTCCACAATAATGCAATTATTAATTTTTACTGACATTGGTAAGGAGCAAGAAAAAGTTTCCCCAACAGGGTACTTTGCTTTAGTTTGAAGTCTTTGGTTCTGAAACTCGAATGCAAACATTTCAGGAGTCTGCTGACCGGCACTTGCGAAAGTACAGTTTTGTACTGACCATAAATGTAGATGTTCGAGTGTCTTCACTGCTGCAGTCATTACACTTGGGTTATCCTGCCGTCAGGCGGTCCCGCAGTCGGCCAGAGTTCCAAAGTCTTGGTCCGGCGTCGGTTGCTGTCGCCTCCTCCCTGACGTCAGTGCATCAGGGGTATACAAGAAGCAGCTGACGCCATTTTCTTCAGTTTTTCTTGCCCCAGATGTCAGGTGCCCCCAAAAAATAGGCAATACATACTGCTTACACAACATACAGTAAGGTAATAACAAAACCTTCAATAACCAGCAAATACACCACATACGTAGTAAAGTGTAGAAAGCTGCAAATAAGACCCAGCTAATTAAGAGGGGATGGCGGGTGGGTAACCAGGACTGCAGCAGTGAAGACACTTGAACATCTACATTTATGGTAGATACAAAACTGTACTATGTTCATCGTGTTTCACTGCTGCAGTCATTACACTTGGGTACAATCCCAAAGAATCCCAAAGCTGAGTCTAGGTGGCTGGTTCTGTAGAGGATTAGGTGTAGCTATGTGCAGCACTGCAGTGGCAAAGCTAGCTCTGGATCTAGAGTAAAGAGGCAAGTGATAATGCTTGGTAAAGGTGTGCACTGAACTCCAAGTTGCAGCTTCCAAAATGTCTTTGGTAGGTACTCCTCTAAGATAGGCAGTAGAAGTTGCAGTTGCCCTGGTGGAAATGTGGTCTAATGTTAAATGGTACAGGTTTCCCATGCTGCATGTAGCAGAAAGTACAGTTTTGTACCTACCATAAATGTAGATGTTCGAGTGCTAATACACCTGCAGTCATAACAGATGGGTTTTCCTGCCGTCAGGCGGGTCCTCGGTTGGCCGAATTCCAAAGTCTAGGTCCAGCGTCAGATGTCATCGCTTCTTCCCCGACGTCAGTGTGACAGGGGTATAAAAGAACCAACCGACGCCATTTTTCTTCAGTTTTTCTTGCCCCAGATGTCAGGTGCCCCCAGAAGGAAGGCAAAACATAAATTTATGTAATAATGCAATGCAATATAATCAAAAAATAGTAGTTGCAAGCAAATACACCATAAAAGAATACCCCAATGAGGTTGTATGAGGGGGCGTTAGCCATTAGGCCTGTCCCAAGAGGGGAAGGAGGGAGGGAAACCTGGACTGCAGCTGTATTAGCACTCGAACATCTACATTTATGGTAGGTACAAAAAGTACAGTTTTGTACCTACCATAAATGTAGACGTCCGATAGGAATGCATCTGCAGTCTTTACAAATGGGTTGTCCTGTCGTCAGGCAGCCCTTCGGTCGGCCGGATTCCAAAGTCTGGGTCTGGCCTCGGCTGGTGTCGCACTTCACCCGACGTCATAGCTGCAGTTCTTCGTGTATAAAGGCATCAGCCAACGCAATTTTCCTCAGTGTTTCTTGCCCCAGATGTCAGGTGCCCTCTTGGATGGCTAAATTTGGATAAATGCCAATGTTTCCAAATAGTAGAGAGCAAACACAAAAAATAAGCATGTATGTACATATATACAAACAAATACACCATAATAGATCCCCCCCAGCTAGCTAAAAGATGGCAAATACCCTAGGAGTACCACAAAGGGGAAGGCGGGTGGGTAATCCTGACTGCAGATGCATTCCTATCGGACATCTACATTTATGGTAGGTACAAAACTGTACTATGTCCTTCAAGGATGCATCTGCAGTCCTTACAAATGGGTAGAATACCATAGCCAAACTAGGGGAGGAGGAAAAAAGAGAGATTATGGTGTAGTTAGGATCCCTTGCAAAACAGCAGTGGCAAAACCTGCTCGGGATCTAGAGTATAAAGGTAAATTATAATGCTTGGCAAATGTATGCACGGAGGTCCAAGTAGCAGCCTCTATAATGTCCTTGGTAGCCACTCCTCGTAAGAAAGCTGTGGTAGTGGCTGTAGCCCTTGTGGAGTGAGGCCTGATGTTATCTGGAGTTTTCTTTCCATGGTAGGAGTAACAAAATCTAATGCAATTTCCTATCCACTTGAAGATTGTTTTGAAATTGCTTTTCCTTCCCTTCCTGTTGCATATGCTACCAGTAGCTGGTCAGTCTTTCTATTGCACTTGGTCCTGTCCAGGTAGTAGCGTAACTGTCTATGTACATCCAAGGAATGTCACAGTCTTTTCTCCCCTGTTCTGTGGGTTGGGGAAGAATGTAGGTAGGTGGATAGCCTGATTTAAAGACACTCTGGATACCACCTTAGGCATAAATGTAGGATTTGTTCTCATGGACACTATCTTGATGGAAGATCAGGAAGGGTTGCACTGCCATTAATGCCTGTAGTTCAGATACCCTTCTTGCTGAGGTGATTGCCAGCAGGAAAGCAGTCTTCCATGACAAGTATTGTAATTCTGCTGTTGCTGCTGGTTCGAAAGGAGGAAGTGTCAATTTTTCTAGCACAAAGTTCAAGTCCCATGCTGGCAATGGTGGTTTCCTAGGAGGTTTTACATTTTTAATTCCTCTCAGAAACTGCCTGAGCAGAGGATGTGAGAAGACAGGAGGATCCAAGCTGTATTCTGCTGAAATAGCTGATGCATGTATCTTGATGGAAGAATAGGACAGGCCTCTATGGAAGAGCTCTGCCAAGTACTCCAGGATGTTGGTTATGTTTACCAGTGACGCATCTTCTCCCTTTGCAGTACTCCAAATGAGATATCTTTTCCATTTTGCTGCATAATTTTTTCTTGTTGAGGGTCTGCGAGCCTCAAGGATAATGTCTTTAACCCTTTGGGATAAATTTGGGTTAATTGATCTTATGTAATGTTCCAGGAAGTCAGCTGCAGAGTTTTCAGGTTTGGATGCAGGATGTTGTAGTTGTTCTGTGTTAACAGCAATGGAACCAGGGGTAGTGTCCATATTTGTTCCCGAGACATGCTCCTTAGTAATGGGGTACCAATGTTGCCTTGGCCAGTCTGGAGCTATCAGAATGATCCTCGGACGTTCGTCTTTGATCTTCAATAGCACCTTGTGCATCAAAGGAAGTGGTGGGAATGCATATGCTGTCAGGTTTTTCCAACTGAAAGATAGGGAGTCCACCTTCCAAGCAAGTGGGTGGTACGTCCTTGTGCAGAATTTCTTTAGCTGGTGATTGCGTGGGGATGCAAATAAGTCTATTTGTGGTAGTCCCCATTTTCTTGTAATGGCTTTGAAGATGTCCGGATGCAGCATCCATTCGTGGGCATCCGTGGTAGTCCTGCTTAATATGTCTGCTAGAATGTTTTCTTTTCCCTGTACAAAAATTGCTTGTAACTGAATGTTGGAACTCAGAGCCACATTCCATAGGTCCAGTGCCAGCCGGCATAGAGGGTATGAATGTGGTGTTGTCTGTCCTTATCATCAACTGACCTTCTCGGAGAAATGGTCTGAATGACTGGATTGCCAATTTTACTGCCAGCATTTCCTTTAGATTTATGTGCAGGTGCAGCTGGTCTTGAGTCCATAAGCCTTGTATGCACTTGTCCAGCATGTGGGCCCCCCAACCGAGGTCTGAGGCGTCCGTCGTGATGGTTTGGCTTGGTTGAATGTTGCAGAAGGGCAATCCTGTGTTTGATTGACAGGCCTGAGCCCACCATAGGAACTCTTGCTTCAGGCATGGGATTATTGGAATTTTGGTTTCTAGGCTGTGCTTGTGTTGAGACCATAAATTCTTTAGGTACCACTGTAGCTTTCTCATATGCAGTCTGGCATGAGGGACCAGAATTATGCAGGATGCCATGAAGCCCAGGGCTTGCAGTACTTTTCTTGCTGTTAGATGGTTCTGCTTTGTTAATGCCAAGAAGTAGAGGTAGTTGCTCTTGCTTTTCTACAGTTAGGAATGCCATTTGCTTTGATGTGTCCAGCTCTGCACCCAGAAAGGTTATTCTTTGGGATGGAATCAGCCTTGACTTTTTTATATTGACTGTATATCCCAGGGCTTGTAGCAGGTAAATGACTCTTTGTAAGTCTTCTGTTAGCTTGTTTTTGTTGTCCGCTTGTATCAGGCAGTCGTCCAGGTAGGGGTAAATTTGGATTCCCTGAAGCCTGCAATGAGCAATTACTGATGCCAGGCATTTCGTGAACACTCTGGGCGCAGTAGATAAGCCAAAGGGCAATGCTGAGAATTGATAATGCTCTGATCCTGCAAGAAATCTGAGGTATCTTCTGCAATTTGGTCATATGGGGACGTGCAGGTATGCCTCCTTGAGATCTAGAGTTACCAGCCAAGACTCCTTGCCCAGCATGGGAAGAAGCTGCTGTAGAGTCAGCATTTTGAATTTTGGAACAATGAGGAATGTGTTTAAAGCGGACAGGTCGAGAATAGGCCTCCATTTGCTCTCTTTTCTTGGTACCAGGAAGAGTCTGGAGTAAAATCCCTTTCCTTGTTCCATAGATGGTACCTTTTCCACAGCTCTCATCCTTAATAATTGAGATATTTGTTTTAGAGCTTCTGCCCTTTGAGTTGGTGGTAGGTTTGGCATTCCTCTCTTTCCTGGTAGAGTATGGAAATGAAACCTGTAACCTTGGTCTATAGTTTGCAAAATCCACTTTTCCCTTGTGATGTAATGCCAGTTCTTTGAAAATAAAGCTAGCTTTCCGCCTAAGGGTGCTTCTAGTTGTTCCCTGGTAGGCGGTGCCAGAGCCAAGTCACTGTGATTGTGCTGTTGTAGTGGTGGTGGCTGCATCTGTGTCTCGCTGGTTGTTACCCTGCCACTGGCGTCCCCTGTAGGCACCCCTGGATTGGTTTCTGCCTCTTGAACGCCTATTCCTGCCTCTCTGTGCTTTAGAGGAGTCTGGAAAGGACCAATTCTTGGAGGGCCAATTCCTGCTAAACCTTGGAGGTTGGACCTGTAAGAAATCTTTCACTGTTTGTACAGATTTTGCCTTCTCTTCCATCTTCTTCAGTACCTGCTGTGCAGGAGAACCAAATAAATTGACCTTGTCCATGGGTGCATCTAAAAGTTTTGATTTGACATGGTCCGGTAAGGCCTGCTCTTTCAACCATGCATGCCTTCTGATAACTGTGCCAGTCATGGCTGATCTAAAGGAAGCCTCCAGTGCATCATAGCCGCACTTTAAAGAATGGTTACTAACTTGCTGAATGTTATGTACCATTTCCTGAACATACTTCTTATCTAAAGATTCATCAGAGGACAGTTTTTTAGTTAACTGGTCTAGCATAAATTCTTGATATTGAATCATATGAAATTGATAGTTCAAGGCCCTAGCTGACAGAGTAGCAGAAGTGTAATCTTTTTTACCCCATCTCTCTAAGGACCTGGATTCCCTTTCAGAGGGGAGGGTTTTTTAGCAGAGGTAGTTGCTACAGCCTTAGGCTCCTGGGAGATAGTCTCGGGATCTGCAAAAGGAGCCTTGTATAAATGGTGATGTGTGTCCGGGACCCTGTAGAACCTATCGGGCTTAGCAGGGGCCGGAGGTAATGAATCAGGAGCAGTACAAGCATCATTAAATGCATCATCTACAACAGAAAGAACTGGAGGTATAGCTAAAGGCCTATGTTGTGGTAAATGCAAAAAGGTTCTAAGCCTTTTCCTGGAGTCTGAGAAATCTTGGCCCTGCCACTGAAACTGTTCCCTCATAGCATGCAAGGTTTCCCCAAAGGAAAATTCCTCAGGTGGAGGCAGAAGGGATGGAGTCTTCAGCATCAGAGTCTTCGTAAGGGGAGTAAGGAGCCTCTGGAGGGTCTGTATTATCTGAGTCATCAGAGGAATCATCTGTGGACACTGGCTCAGGGGGCTCTGCTCTAGGCCTCTTCTCTGGAGGTGGATGAGAGGCCCTGTCTGGATGAGGTTGGGATCCCCGGATTAAAGAAATGAGATCCTCTGCCAGAGAAAGCATATGGGAACTGGAGCTGGGCCTGTGAGAGGGGGTCTTAACAGGCACAGTTTTTGAAGCTTTAGCTGCTTTAGCCCTGGCAAAGACCTTAATGGACATGGCTGCAGGAGGCCTAGCAGCTCCACGTGCAGGGGTTGAAATATCCAAGGGAATAGTGTCAGATAATTCCTGAGAGACCGCAACTGCAGGTTGGATTTCAGAAGCCGATTCCACCAGGTTAGAAGAGGCCTCGGTAGAAGGCATGTTTTCGGCTGAAGGAAGAACCGCTTGCTCGGTTTCAGCGAAACTGAGACACTCGTGGTTGGCTTAACCGGTTTCGCCGAAACCGCGACCGCGAGTGTCGGTCCTTTTCCCTGCTTTTGGTTATTTGTGAAGTCGGAGGATCCAACGGCATAACATAAGCAAAATCAGAGCGAAAAACTGCTCAGCAAATTCGACCGGCGCCTAAGCGTCCGTCGGTTAAAAGAAGCAGAGGCTAGACAAGCTGCTACGTCGTGGTCTGGGCCTAAGCAGTAAGAGTGGAAATCTTTATGAGGTATTTGTTTCCCACACGTTAAACAGTTATTCACTTTTTCTGACATCGGCTGAGGCAAGAAAGAGTCCCCAGCGGGTACCGCTTTAGAAGTCTTGAAGTAGTATTCGGTAGTAGTAATCTCTGGTTCTGACCGACCGGCACTTGCGAACAGCTTCTGCTTCGCGCCACGGCAAGAAAGACTGAGGAAAATGGCGTCGGCTGATGCCTTTATACCCGAAGAACTGCAGCTATGACGTCGGGTGAAGTGCGACACCAGCCGAGGCCAGACCCAGACTTTGGAATCCGGCCGACCGAAGGGCTGCCTGACGACAGGACAACCCATTTGTAAGGACTGCAGATGCATCCTTGAAGGACATCGGTACTATGTTTATCGTGCATACAGCTGCAGTCATAACAGATGGGTAGAATCCCAAAGCTAAAAAAGGGGTGGTAGGCACTAAGTGGAAATTAGAAATTATGTACTCACCATAACGTTCCATCTGAGTAGGTGACTTCATTCGGATGCAACCTGTGGGTATCGGATCCGATCTCGGATCCGAGCCGGCAATTCAAAAGCTTAGGCTCCGAGCTCCTAGCTCCTCCCTCTTACCCATAACCCCTTGCCAAGCCCTGACTGACCTCAGATTGAGTTTGCCTCAAATACTGACCACAGTATACTAAAACAGCATAAATACCGCTCTAAAAGGTCAGGGGATGGAGGGGGATAGTTGCATCGAATGAATTCACCTACTCAGATGGAACGTTATGGTGAGTACATAACTTCTAAATCTGAAGTAGGAAGACTTCATTCGTCTGCAACCTGTGGGACAGAGTCCCTAGCTACCTGAATCTTGGGCGGCCATCATGGAAGGATGTTCCGGAGCACCGCTGAGCCAAAGGATGCTCTTCCTCTAGAAACAACATCCACCTTGTAATGAGAAATAAAAGTATGAGGCGAGGCCCAAGTAGCTGCCAAGAGATATCATCCAACGAAACACGGACTTAAAGGCTGGCGAAACTGCCCTAGTAGAATGAGCCGTAACCCTCTGAGGAGCAGGTCTGCCTGAAGTGTCATATGCCTGCAATATGCAATTAGCAATCCATTTAGACAGAGTGACTTTAGACACTGCTTTACCCAGAGCAAATTTAGCAAAGGAGACAAACAGCTGATCTGATTTCCTGTGGCCAGCTGTCCTGTTAATATAAAAACGTAATTGTCTATGAACATCCAATGAATGCAATTTGTATTCCCCTTTGTTTGAATACTTGGGAAAAAAGACAGGCAAATTGATTGACTGGTTAATATTGGATTCAGAAGAGACCTTCGGAAGAAAAGACGGATTGGTCCTGAGGCACACCCTATCAGGGAAGAAAGAAAGGTAAGGCGGTTTGACACAAAGAGCCTGAAGCTCAGACACCCTTCTGGCTGAAGTGATAGCTACCAGAAAGACAGTCTTCCAGGAAAGGAATTTTAAATCAGCAGAAGCTGCAGGCTCGAAGGGAGGAGCAGTAAGGGCCTGCAGGACTAAAGACAAATCCCAAGGCGGTACAACCTCCTTGACTGGAGGTCTTAATAAAAAAACTCCCTTGAGAAAGGATTTGCATAATTTCACTGTCATAAGGAGCTGTGTCCTGTCCAATATGATAATGCGATATAGCCAATTGTACTTTAATCGTGGAAGAACTGGCCCCTTGATGAAAGAGGTCTGTTAGAAATTCTAGCACCGCAGAGATAGGTGCTGAAAAGGATCCACTGTTCTCTGCCCTGCCCATATAGAGAACCTCTTCCATTTACTCCGATAAACCTGTCTGGTAGAAGGTTTATGAGCAGCCACCAAAATTGCTTTGACCGGTGAAGAGATACCCGGGGTCCTAATTAAGTTTGGAATTGGAGCAGCCAAGCTGTCAACTTCAGGGTCTGCAGATTGGGAACTGGCATTCCCAGAGGGTGAGAGATGAGATCCGAAATTGGATCCAGAATCCATGGTGGATTGATTTTGTGAGACCATACGAAGGGGAACCAAGGTTGTCGAGGCCAGAATGGGGCAATGAGAATCATTCTGCTCCCCAAACTGTTGGCTTTCTGCAGAAACCTCTGCATCAGAGGAAGTGGAGGGTAGGCATAAAGGAGACCGGGAGGCCAAGCATGCACCAGAGCATCCTCGGGAACTCCTGGTGGGGAAGTAGAGCGAAGAAATTGTCGCATTTGGCGTTTGAGGGAGAAGCAAAAGATCGCAACAGGGTTGCCCCAAACGGCAAAAATCTTCTTCGCTACTTGAAGGTTTAGGACCACTCGTGTGGAGAAAGGATGGTGCGACTGAGCTTGTCCGCAAGGATGTTGGACTTTCCCGAATGTGCGTTGCTATCAGAAAGCGTTTGGTGGAAATTGCCCATTCCCAGACTCTCATGGCCTCTCGACAAAGGGGATAAGACCTGGTTCCTCCTGCTTGTTGATATACCAGACTACGGACATGTTGTCTGTCTGAATCGCAATAGTCCCTGTAGGAAGAGCGTGGTGAAGTGCTTGCAACGCTAGGAGCACCGCCTCATTTCCAGGACATTTATATGCAATGATGTCTCTGTGGGATTCCACGTGCCTTGGACAATCTTTCCAGAATGCCCCCACCCGAGGCAAGAAGCGTCCGTGGTCACTGTGGCTCGGGAAATGCAGCGCAAAAGGGTCTTCCTGCTAGGGGCTCCGGAGAAAGAAGCCACCACAGAAGGAGTCCCTGCACGCTCTGCTGACCGCAATCGGAGCGTTTAGAGACGAACAAAGAGGAGACCACTGAACTTGAAGGGTCCATTGAAGAACCCGCATGAAGCGGGCATGAATTAGAAGCGGGATAGCTGCCGCCATAGAACCTAGGGCCCTCAGGACCAAGCTGCAGTTGGTGACGGTTGAAGGATTGCTGTCACATGACACCTCAGGCTGACGATACGGTCTGGGGTGAGGAAGGCTCGTATTGATCTGGTGTCTAGTCTTCCTCCTACGAAATCTATAATTTGAGTTGGATTCAGGAAAGATTTCTCCCAGTTGATCGTTATGCCCAGCCTTGGTGCTAGTTGAAGGAAGTAATCCCTGGCTGAGCACAGAAGATGCCTTGATGATGCAGTCAGGAGCCAGTCGTCCAGGTGCGGAAAGACCTGTAATCCCTGGAGCCTCAGGTGGGCGCTACCACCGCTAACACCTTGGTAAACACCCTGGGGGCTGAGGTGAGACCAAAGGGAGGACCCTGAACTGACAGTGACTGGCTCCCAGCCGAAGCGAAGAAACCTCCTGGATCGTCTGTCCATCTGAATGTGGTAGTACGCATCCTTGAGGTCTATGGAACACATCCAGTCGTTCTCCTCAAAGGGGAGTATAGATTGCAGGGTGACCATCCGAACTTTGCTTGGTTACTGACAGGTTCAACAGGAAAGGTCTAAAATTGGTCTTAAGTCCCCGTCTTCTTTGGCACCAAAAGAACCTGGAGTAAAACCCTAATCCGCTTGATCTGGGGGACGCTGGATGGCTCTTTTTCTAGCAGCTGCTCGATTTGAGCTGCCGCCTCCCTTTGGTCGGGTGGAACATCTGGGAGGCTGCGAGATTTGGGGATCTTGATTAGGGGTATTGAATATCCTCTGGATATGAGTCGAAGCACCCAACTGTCTGTTGTTATGGACTCCCAAGAAGTCAGGTGCATCGAAAACCCCCGACTGCCTCCAGAGACGGACAGCCGGGCAACCCTTCAGGGCTGCTGCGTGGGTCTCTCAGAGAAGGGTTCTCTGGACCCAAAATTGCCAGGAGCCCCCCTGCCTCTGGCACGACGACCTCCCGTCCTCCTCTGCCACGGAAGGACTGGTTATCCGGAGCAGGTTGGGACTGCTGCGACTTCGGAACCACATCTTCTTCTGTCCCTTTTGGTTCTTAGAGAAGGACCTCTGGGGAGCTGAGAAGCGGACTCCGACGGCAGACAGCGTCTTCCGTCCTTTTAAGCTCTGGACAAGTGTCTTGCGAACAGTCTTGCCAAATAAGGCAGAACCATCGAAGGGCATTCGCGAAGGTGCCTTAAAGGGCTCAGCAAAATCACAATGGCGGAGCCAGGCCTGTCGCCTCATGACAAGGCCTGCTCTGCTGGCTCTAGCGGCTCCCTCAGTAGCATGAGACAGCAGCCGCATAGATGTATTGGACACAGATCTTAGAGTGGCCATTCGGGTGGAATAAACCTGCTTATCCTCACTCGAGATGGACTCGGGAGATGCAGCGTACTCTTTAAACAGATCTCGCTGCATCCTAATGACATGCCATGTAGTTCAGCTCTCAATGAGAAGGTCGCTGAACTAAACACTCGCTTCCCAATTCGATCCATCGAACGGGACTCCTTGCCCGGAGGATGGACGGAGGGACTCTCCTGGGCCAATTCCTCTTCGTGGCTGCAGCCATCATCATGGCATCTACTGGGGACCCTTACTCCAGTGGGTGCGGTCTGATGGAGGAGAAAGAATGCGTCCGGGCGTTTGGGATAGGCTCAATGGTGTCCGGATCCTTCCACGCCTGATAGATATAAGATCTACCAGGGGTCAGCAGGAGGACACCCAAGAGGTAGAAGGGCCGCCTCGAATGCCTCCAAGAACACAGACTGTCCGAAGAAGCCTTGGGGCAGACCATCCCCTGATCCTTAACATCTCCATGATGTCTCCAAATGAGGCGTCCTCAGGGGGTGACCTAGGGAGCCTTCCCCTTCATCCAAGTCCGTGTCTTCAGTGGCGGACTCAGGGAGTCCATGTGCCTCCTCTTGCACTTGCGCTTCAGGTACTTCATCGGGGCTGTCCGGAGTACTCTTCAGCAGATGGATGTTCCAAGGGAACCACTTGGGACATCGAGGCGGCTGTCCCTGGGACCGGCTGGTGGGGCCTGGCCCAACTGCAATGGAGTGCGGGATGGAGCCGGCAGGGACCGGGGTCCGGATGTCCTCGACAGTGCCCTTTCCATAACGTTGAAAGCCGAGGGAGCCAGCTTCTCTAAGCCCGAGCCGACCCACTCGGATCCGGCGTGCGGATCGGAGTCGGAGCAAACCGTCGGATCCGAGAGACCAGTGTGCTCCGACCTGGGCGGGCCGAAGACACACCAGCTCCTCGGATCCGAGGCTCGGCCTCGGCTCGAGAGGTCGGGTCCGGTACCAAGCACTCAAGGGATGACGGATCCGAGGTGCGCCGACCAATCGGATCCGACCCACCCCGGATCCAAATCTGCACGGCGCCGAAAGCTCCGAACCCGTGGTATGGGTCGGAGAAGGAGCTCTGAGGCGAAAAAGTCAAGCCCCTCCCGGTTGGGGGCTAGGAGCACTCCATTTGCATTTGGGCCTGGATGAATTTCCTCATCATCCGTCCATATCAGCTTCTCATCGAAAAAGTCGATCTAGAGGAGGCCACAGGCGGACCTAGAGAACCGTCTCGTGACCTCCTGGAAGGCTAGCCGCCTCCTCCTCCTCGGGTCCAGGAGAGAACCGAGGGAGTGGAGCCGAGGAGGAGGAAGGCTAGAAGGCACAGGGAAGCCCTAGATGGAGGAGCCGAGCTGGAAGCTTCGCTCTCCTCTTGTGGTGCTTCTCCCTGTGCCTCTTCTGTCTCTCCCTACTAGAATCCTTCCCCTCCGGCATTTTAAGGGAGGTTGAGTCCCAGCAGGGGAGAACTCACAGCAACAAGTTGCTGACTGGAGGAGCAGAGGCGAAGCAGTATCTGGGGTAAAAGACCCGCCAGCACTACCGACCTCCGTTCCCTTAAAGCCCGGGTTGAACCCTGCACAAATGGTACAACCAGAAGACAGGTGTTCAACCCCAAGCGACTTTCTTGACCGAGTGGCCATCTGCTGGGGACAGCTTATGGCCACACCGGTACATTTCCGAAAAGACAGCCTTAGGGGCTTCAGACATAACACCTAAGGCCTAAACACACACACACACACACAAACAAACTACGAAAAACCCGAGAAAAATTAACTAAAGAGGGAGGGAAAGCCTTAACCACACACAACACTAACTATATTTGTAACAAAAAAAGAGAATTTAAACAATTTTCCTGTCAGAAAACTACTTATCTCAAAACCACGCCAGGAGCTCAAGAATTCCGTTGCTTCTTGAAAAGCGGCAAACGAAATCTGGGGTCAGTCAGGGCTTGGCAAGGGGTTATGGGTAAGAGGGAGGAGCTCGGAGCCTAAGCTTTTGAATTGCCGGCTCGGATCCGAGATCGGATCCGATACCCACAGGTTGCAGACGAATGAAGTCTTCCTACTTCAGATGTATAGTTTTGTACCTACCATAAATGTAGATGTCCGAGAGGTATGCATCCGCAGTCCTAACATATGGGTTGTCCTGCCTCAGGCAGCCCTTCGGTCGGCCGGATTCAAAAGTCTGGGTCTGGCCTCGGCTGATGTCGCACTTCACCCGACGTCATAGCTGCTGTTTATTGGGTATAAAGGCATCAGCCGACACCATTTTCCTCAGTGTTTCTTGCCCCAGATGCCAGGTGCCCTCTAGGAAGGCTAAATTTGGATAAATGCAAATGGTTTCAAACAGTAGAGAGCAAACAATATAAGCATGTATATACATATATACAAACAAATACACCATAATAGATTCCCCCAGCTAGCTACAAGATGGGCAAATACCCTAGGAGTACCACAGAGGGGAAGGAGGGTGGGTAATCCTGACTGCAGATGCATACCTCTCGGACATCTACATTTATGGTAGGTACAAAACTGTACTATGTCCTTCAAGGATGCATCTGCAGTCCTAACATATGGGTAGAATACCATAGCCAAACTGGGGGTGGAGGCACTAAGATGATATGGTGTAGCTAAGATCCCTTGCAAAACAGCAGTTGCAAAACCTGCTCGGGATCTGGAGTATAAAGGTAGATTATAATGCTTGGCAAATGTATGCACGGAGCTCCAAGTAGCAGCTTCTAAAATGTCTTTGGTAGCCACTCCTCGTAGGAAAGCTGTAGTAGTGGCTGTAGCTCAACTCCTCGTAGGAAAGCTGTAGTAGTGGCTGTAGCTCTTGTGGAGTGAGGTCTGATGTTTTCTGGAGTTGTCTTTCCATGAAATGAGTAACAAAATCTAATGCAATTTCCTATCCATTTTGAGATTGTCTGTTTTGAAATTGCTTTTCCTTCCATTCCTGTTGCATACGCTACCAGAAGCTGGTCAGTCTTTCTGTTGGTCTTGGTTCTGTCCAGATAATAGCGCAATTGCCTGTGCACATCCAATGTATGTAGTAGTCTTTCCCCCCTGTTCTGTGGGTTGGGGAAGAATGTTGGCAGGTGGATCGCTTGGCTCAATGATACCCTGGAGACCACTTTTGGCATAAAAGTAGGATTAGTTCTCAAGGACACTCTATCCTGATGGAAGTTAAGGAAGGGCTGTACTGCCATTAATGCCTGTAATTCAGAAACCCTTCTTGCTGAAGTGATTGCAAGCAGGAAAGCAGTTTTCCAAGATAAGAACTGTAATTCTGCTGTTGCTGCTGGTTGAAGGGGAAGTGTTAACTTTTCCAGCACAAAGTTAAGGTCCCATGTAGGCAAAGGTGGCTTCCTTGGAGGCTTTACATTTTTAATTCCTCTCAAACTGCCTGAGTAGAGGATGAGAGAAGACTGGAGGATCCATGTTGTATTCTGCTGAAATTGCTGATGCATGAATCTTAATGGAGGAGTAAGACAGGCCATTGTGGAAAAGTTCTGCTAAGTATTCCAGGATGTTAGCTATGTTTGCTAATGATACATTTTCTCTTTTGCTGCACTCCAAATGAGGTATCTTTTCCATTTGGCTGAATAAGTCTTCCTTGTGGAGGGTCTGCGAGCCTCCAGGATAATGTCTTTAACCCTCTGAGATAAGTCTGGGTTATTTTGTTTTATGTAATATTCCAAGCAGCTAGCTGCTGTGTTTTCAAGTTTGGATGTAGGATCTTGTAGTTGTTCTGTGTTAGCAGTAAAGGAACCAGAGGTAGAGGCCATGCGTGTCCGAGACATACTCCTCAGTAGCGGTACCAATGCTGCCTCGGCCAGTCTGGAGCTATCAGGATGATCCTTGGGTGATCTTCTTTGATCTTCAGTAGCACTTTGTGCATCAAAGGAAGAGGTGGGAATGCATATGCTGTCAGGTTTTCCCAACTGAAGGATAGGGAGTCCACCTTCCAAGCAAGTGGGTGGTATGTCCTTGTGCAGAATTTCCTCAATTGGTGGTTGTGTGGGGATGCGAACAGGTCCATTTCTGGTAGCCCCCATTTCTTTGTAATGGTTTTGAAGATGTCTGGATGCAGCATCCATTCGTGGGCATCCGTGGTAGTTCTGCTTAAGGTGTCTGCTAGTGCATTTTCTTTTCCTGGCACATATTTTGCCTGGAGTTGAATGTTGTGATTCAGGGCCACATTCCACAGGTCCATTGCCATCCGGCATAGAGGATATGAGTGTGTGCCTCCCTGCTTGTTGATATACCACATGACTGTGGTGTTGTCCGTCCTTATCAGCAAATGACCTTGTTGAAGAAAAGGTCTGAATGTCTGAAGTGCCTATTTTACTGCCAGCATCTCTTTTTGATTTATATGTAGGTTCAGCTGGTCTTGTGTCCATAGGCCTTGTATACACTTGTCCACCATGCGTGCCCCCCAGCCTAGGTCTGAGGCGCCCGTGGTGATAGTCTGGCTTGGGTGAGGTTTGTGGAAGGGCAGACCTCTGTTCAGCTGACAGGCCTGAGCCCACCACCGGAATTCTTGTTTCAGGCATGGAATTATTGAAATCTGGGCTTCTAGACTGTGCTTGTGTTGAGACCATAAATTCCTTGGGTACCATTGCAACTTCCTCATATGTAGCCTGGCATGCGGAATCAATATTATGCAGGATGCCATGTATCCGAGGGCTTGCAGGACTTTCCTTGCTGTAAGCTGGTTCTGCGTTGTTAATTCCATGAAATAGAGTGGTAGTTGCTTTTGCTTTTCTGCTGTGAGAAATGCCATTTGCTTTGTTGTGTCCAGTTCTGCACCCAAGAATGTTATCCTTTGGGATGGTACCAGCCTTGACTTTTTCATGTTGACTGTGTATCCCAGGGCTTGTAGTAGTTGCATTACCTTTTCCAAATCTTTTGTTAATTTGGTCTTGTTGTCCGCTTGTATCAGGCAGTCGTCCAGGTATGGATAAATTTGAATTCCCTGAAGCCTGCAATGAGCAATTACTGATGCCAGGCATTTCGTGAATACTCTGGGCGCAGTAGATAAGCCAAAGGGCAATGCTGAGAATTGATAATGCTCTGATCCTGCAAGAAATCTGAGGTATCTTCTGCAATCTGGTCGTATAGGGACGTGCAGGTATGCCTCCTTGAGATCTAGGGTCACCAGCCAAGACTCCTTGCCCAGCATGGGGAGAAGTTGCTGTAGGGTCAGCATTTTGAATTTTGGAACAATGAGATATGTGTTCGGAGCGGACAGGTCGAGAATAGGTCTCCATTGGTTTTCTTTTCTTGGAACTAGGAAAAGTATGGAGTAAAATCCTTGCCTTTGTTCCATAGGCGGTACCTTTTCTATAGCTCTCATCCTTAGTAGGTGGTTGATTTGTGCTAGAGCATTTGTTTTTTGGTTTGGTGGTAGGTTTGGCATTCCTCTCTTTTTTGGTAGAGTGTGGAAGTGAAACCTGTAGCCTTTGTCTATTGTCTGTAAAATCCATTTGTCTCCTGTAATGTAATGCCAGTTTACTGAAAATAAGGCAAGCTTTCCGCCTAAGGGTGCTTGCAGTTGTTCCCTGGTAGGCGGTATCAGAGTCAAGTCATTGTGTCTGTCCTGTGGGAGTGGTGTAGCTGGATCTGTGGCAGTACTTCTCTGGTTGTTAGGCTGCCACTGGCGCCCCTGTAGGCACCTCTGGATTGACCTCTGCCTCTTGGGCCTATTTCTGCCTCTCTGTGCTCTGGAGGTATCTGGAAAGGACCAATTCTTCGAAGGCCAGTTTCTACTAAACCTCGGAGGCTGGACCTGTAAGAAATCCTTGACTGTTTGGACAGATTTTGCTTTTTCTTCCACCTTCTTTAGCACTTGCTGTGCAGGGGAACCAAACAAACTTTGTTTCTCCATGGGAGCATCTAGAAGCTTTGACTTTACATGGTCTGGTAAGATTGCTCTTTTAACCAGGCATGCCTTCTAATCACTGTTCCAGTCATAGCTGATCTAAAGGAAGCCTCCAGTGCATCATAGCCGCATTTTAAGGAATGATTACTGACCTGCTGAGTGTTATGTACCAAATCCTGAGGGGACTTACGGTCTATAGGTTCAGGAGAGGACAGTTTTTTATTTAGCTGGTCTAACAAAAATTCCTGATACTGAATCATGTGGAATTGACAGTTTAAGGGCCTAGCCGAAAGAGTAGCAGAAGTATAAACTATTTTACCCCATCTCTCTAATGCTCTAGATTCTCTTTCAGAGGGAGGGTTTTGGCAGAGGCAGCTGCTACAGCTTTGGGGCCCTGTGAAATGGTTTCAGGATCTGCAATAGGAGCCTTATACAAGTGAAAGTGTGTGTCCGGGACCCTGTAATATCTGTCGGGCTTGGCAGGGGCCGGGGGAATAGAGTCAGGGGCAGTACAGGCATCATTATAAGCATCATCAACAACTGTGAGTACTGGAGGAATGGCTAAAGGCCTATGCTGTGGTAAATGTAAAAAGGTCCTTAGCCTTTTCCTTGAATCTGAAAAATCCTGGCCCTGCCATTGAAAATGCTCTCTCATAGCATGTAAGGTTTCCCCAAAAGAAAATTCCTCTGGAGGAGAGGCAGAAGGAATGGAGTCTTCTGCATCAGAATCCTCATAAGGAGAATATGGGCCTTCTGGAGGACCTGAGTTGTCTGAATCATCCGAGGAATAGTCTGTAGAAACAGGATCCGGGGGCTCTGCTCTAGATCTCTTCTCTGGAGGGGGTTGAGAGGCCCTGTCTGGGTGAGGTTGGGATCCCCTGATCAAAGAAATGAGATCCTCAGCCAAGCTGAGCATTTGGGAACTGGAGGTAGGCCTGTGTGAGGGGGTTTTGGCAGGCAAGGGCTTAGAAGATCTAGCTGCTTTAGCCCTAGAAAAAGCCTTGATAGACATAGATGCAGGGGGCCTAGCAGCTCCACGTGCAGGAGTAGATATGTCTAAAGGAATAGTATCTGATAAATCCACGGGAGCCTGCTACAGCAGGGGTAAGTTCAGTAGCGGATTCAGCCATGCTGTGTGAGGCCTCGGCTATCGGAGGCAAGCTTTCGGCCGAAGGAAGAAGAGGACTCTGTTTCGGCCGAAACAGAGACACTCGCGGTTGGCTTAACCGTGGTTTCGGCCGAAACCGCGGACCGCGAGTGTCGGTCCTTTTCCTTACGCTTTTTAGCTAATTGTGAAGTCGGAGTCTCCGACGGCATTTTGTAAGCAAAAGCGGGACCAAAAAACTCCTCTGCAAACTCCGACCGACGTCCAAGTGTCCGTCGGTTGAAGGAAGCACAGGCTAGACAAGCTGATACGTCGTGGTCTGGGCCTAAGCAAGGAAGGCAGTAAGAGTGGAAATCCTTATGAGGTATTTGTTTCCCACAAGTTAAACAATTTACTTTTTCTGACATCGGCTGAGGCAAGAAAGAGTCCCCAACGGGGTACTTAGCTTTTTAGAAGTCTTCGGTAGTAGTAATCTCTGGATCTGACCGACCGGCACTTGCAAACAGCTTCTGCTTCGGGCACCGCGCGGCAAGAAAGACTGAGGAAAATGGCGTCGGCTGATGCCTTTATACCCAATAAACAGCAGCTATGACGTCGGGTGAAGTGCGACATCAGCAGAGGCCAGACCCAGACTTTGGAATCCGGCCGACCGAAGGGCTGCCTGAGGCAGGACAACCCATATGTTAGGACTGCAGATGCATCCTTGAAGGACATCTTGGAGGAGCCAGGATGCCCTGCAAGACTGCAGTGGCAAAACCTGCTCTAGATTTGGAGTATAATGGTAGGTGATAGTGCTTGGAGAAAGTATGTACAGAACTCCAAGTGGCTGCTTCCAAAATATCTTTGGTAGGAACCCCCCTGAGGAAAGCTGCAGAGGTAGCTGTGGCCCTTGTGGAGTGAGATCTGATGCCGGTAGGTACAGTTTTACCATGAAAAGAGTAACAAAAGCATATGCAGTGGGCTATCCATTTTGAGATAGTCTGTTTGGAAATAGGCTTCCCTTGAGCACTTGTAGCATAGGACACAAAGAGTTGCTCTGATTTTCTGAAAGGCTTTGTTCTGTCCAAATAATAACGGAGCTGTTTGTGAATGTCCAAGGAATGTAGTAGTCTCTCCCCTTTGTTTTGTGGATTAGGGTAAAAGGTAGGTAAGTGGATAGCCTGATTCAAGGCTACCCTGGATACTACCTTTGGCATAAAGGAAGGATTGGTTCATAAGGAAACTCTGTCCTGATGGAAAATGATGAAAGGCTGCACAGCCATGAGGGCTTGTAGTTCCGAAACTCTGCGTGCTGAGGTGATGGCCAGAAGGAAGGCTGTTTTCCATGACAAATATTGCAGTTCTGTTGAAGCAGCAGGCTCAAAAGGAGGCAAGGTCAGTTTTTCTAGAATGAAATTGAGGTCCCAAGCAGGTACTGGTTGCTTCCTTAGGTTTTATATTCTTAGCCCCTCTGAGGAACTGTCTTAAGAGAGGGTGAGAGAATAAAGGAGGATCAGTGTTGTATTCTGCAGAAATGGCTGACGCATGGATTTTGATGGAGGAGAATGAAAGTCCACTGCTTAGCATCTCAGCTAGGTACTGTAATATTTGAGGTAAATTCAGTATTCCAGGATTCTGACCCTTTTTCTGATTCCAGGCATAAAACCGTTTCCATTTTGCGGAGTAGGTTTTCTAGTAGAAAGCCTTCTGGCCTCCAAAATGACATCCTGCACCTCCTTGGAGAGTAGGGTCTGTTGTGAATTTAAGGAATCCTCCATGCGGCTAGATTGAGTGTTTTCAGCTGACTGACGAGTTTTGAAGTTGTGCTGAGTCAGTAGAAGAGGCATTAGAGGCAGGATCCATGGTGGGGAATGCGTCAGGCTCCTCAGGAGTAGGTACCAGTGTTGTCTTGGCCAGTCTGGAGCAATGAGAATCATCTTTGGTCTGTCTGCTCTGGCTTTTAATAGAACTTTGGGCAGCAGAGGAAGAGGTGGAAAGGCATAAACTGTCATTGCTGTCCAACTGAAAGAGAGTGCATCCACTTTCCAGGCCTGTGGATGAAAGGTCCTTGAGCAGAATTTTGTCAACTGGTAATTTCTGTTGGTGGCAAAGAGATCTATGTCTGGCCTTCCCCATGCTTGAATTATCTTTGTAAAAACTTGAGGATGCAACTTCCATTCGTGTGGATCTGTCATATTTCTGCTCAGGTTGTCTTGCCAGCGTGTTTTCCTTGCCTGGCAGGAACTGTGCTGGAAGTTGGATTTGTAATTCCAGAGCCATGTTCTAAAGAGACATGGCTAGCCTGCATAGGAGATATGAATGGGTTCCTCCCTGGTTGTTTATGTACCACATCACTGTGGTGTTGTCTGTCCTTATCAATAGCTGGCCTGGATGCAGTAGGTCTTTGAAAGCCATAATAGCATTTATCACTGCTAGCATTTCCTTTTGATTGATGTGTAGGTGCTTTTCTTTTTGTGACCATTTGCCCTGAATGCACCGATCTGTCATGTGCGCCCCCAAGGCGTAGTCCGAGGCGTCTGTTGTGATGACTTGATTTGCTTGAGGCTTGCAGAATGGGAGACCTATGTTTCTTTGGCATGCTTGAGCCCACCACAGAAATTCCTTTTGAAGACATGGAATCAGTGGTATAATTGTTTCCAAACTGTGGCTGTGTTGAGACCATAAGTTAAGTACCATTGAAGTTTCCTCATATGCAGCTTTGCACATGGGATTAGCAGGATGCAAGATGCCATGAATCCCAGAGCCTGCAGGATTTTCCTTGCAGTCAGCCTGGTGAAGGTTGCCAGTTTTCTGAAGTATTGAGTTAGTTGCCCTTGTTTCTCTGGCGTGAGGTAGGCCGTCTGGGTGTTTGTATTCAAGCTGGCACCCAGGAAAATTATTGTTTGAGAGGGTATTAGTCTTGATTTCTTTTTGTTGACTGTGTATCCCAGAGAATTCAACAACATTATTACAAACACCAGGTGTTTCAGAAGTATGTGTTTGCTGTCCGCTTGGATCAGGCAGTCGTCAAAATATGGGTATATTTGTATCCCTTGAAATCTGCAGAAGGCAATTACTGATGCCAGGCATTTCGTGAACACTCTGGGCGCAGTAGATAAGCCAAAGGGCAATGCAGAGAATTGATAATGGGTTGAACCTGCAAGAAATCTGAGGTATCTTCTGCAATCTTGTCTGATTGGGACATGCAGGTATGCCTCCTTGAGGTCCAATGTTACCAGCCAAGACTCCTTGCCCAGCATGGGAAGAAGCTGCTGTAATGTGAGCATCTTGAATTTTGGTACGAGTAAATATGTGTTTAGGATGGATAGATCCAAAATAGGTCTTCAATCTTTGCCCTTCCTTGGTACCAGGAATAGTTTGGAATAAAAACCTTGACCCTGTTCTTGTGCAGGTACCTCTTGAATAGCTTTCATGTCCATGAGATCTGAAATTTGTTTTTGTGCCTCTGCCCTTTGATTGTGTGGCAGGTTTGGCATGCCTCTCATTTTTGGAAGGGTGTGAAAGTGGAATCTGCAGCCTCTGTCTATAATGTCCAGGATCCATTTGTCTTTTGTGACAGTATGCCAATTTTTCGAAAATAATGCCAGTTTTCCACCTAAAGGTGCTGCCATTTGAGCCTTGCTTGGCATGCAAAGGGGAAAGTCATTGGTTCTGCTTTCTGAATGGCTGTGAACTATCCTCACCACCTCTTGGTGTAGGTGCTTGCCATAGTCTGCCTCTAAATGATCCCTGAGATTGCCCTCTACCCCTCGGGCGCCTGTATCTACCTCTGAGGTCTGTCCGTGGCTGGAAAGGACCAATTTTTTGAAGGCCAATTTCTACTGAAACGTGGAGGTTGTACCTGTAGGAAATCTTTCACTGTTTGCATTGATTTTGCCTTTTCCTCCATTTTCTTTAATACCTCCTCAGCTTTAACACCAAACAATACATCTTTTTAAAGAGGTGCATCTAGTAATTTAGCTTTGACATGATCTGGTAAGGTTTGCTCTTTGAGCCAAGCATGTCTCCGTATGACTAATCCTGTAACAGCAGCTCTACATGAGGCCTCTAAAGCATCAAAACCACATTGCAAGGTATGTTTACCCACTTGCTCTGCACTATGCAAGAAATCCTGCAACTCCTTCAAGTCTGGTTGTTCAGGTTGTGACATTTTGCTTTTCAACTGAGATAACAAAAACTGTTGATACTTTAACATATGGAACTGACAGTTTAATGCCCTCATGGTTAAGGTGGTCGAGGTGTATACCTTTTTCCCCCCACCTTTCTAAAGCTCTGGAATCTCTCTCTGAAGGTAATGGATTTTTGGCAGTGGAGGCCTTAATTCCCTTGGGACCCTGTGAAATAGTTTCTGGGTCAGCCGCATGGCTTTTGTATAGGAATTGGTGTGAATCAGGAACCCGGTAATACCTGTCAGGCTTGACTGGAGCGGGAGGTAAAGAATCTGGGTTAAGGCTGGCCTCTGAATACACATCATCTAGTATGTCTAAGACAGGAGGTATAGCCACAGGCCTGTGCTGAGGGAGCAAGAGGAAATCCCTGAGCCTTTTCTTGGAGTCTGAGTACTCTTGGCCTTCCCAGTGGAAGTGTTCCCTCAAGGTATGCAAGGTTTCCCCAAAAGAGTAATCCTCAGGGGGGGAGACAGAGGGAATGGACTCCTCTGCATCAGAATATTCAAATGAATGTTCCTGGTCCTCAGAATGCTCTGAAGTAATGGAGGCCTGGTCCGAGGAAGGGTATTCCTCCTCCACTCTGGGCCTTTTGTCAGAGGGGGGTTGAGAATCCCTGATAAGAGTAATCAAATCCTTAGCCATTTTGAGCATCTGTTTTTTAGGCATGGGGCCTTGAGAGGGGCCCTGTGGAGCTTGTCTTTTAGTATGCATGGCTGCTTTAGATTTAGTGAAAGCCTTAATGGAAAAAGAAGAAGGCCTGAAGACACCTTGAGAGGTGGCAGGCCTGTCTAAACTCTGAGTTTCCCCGCCAAGAGTGGCTTCGGTATCTGTAGTCGGGGTGTGGGCCGAAGAGCCTGCGACCACAGGCACAGAAGACACCGCTAATGAAGTGTCATCGGTAGTCAGGGGCTGCGTAGGCGCCTCGCTGAGAACCGGAGCACCTGTAGTCGGCTTTAGCGTGGTGTCGGTAGAAGTCGCGGACCTCATATGTCGGTATCCGACGACATAATGTAATTAAACTTTTTGCCAAAATAGGGTTGGGCGAACTCCGCCAGATGCTTAATAGTGCGTCTGTTGAATGTAGCACAAAAACGACAGGCCGAGACGTCGTGGTCTGGGCCTAAGCAAGGAATGCAGAGGGAATGGAAATCCTTATGCGGTATTTGCTTCCCACATGAAATGCAATTATTAACTTTGTCTGACATCGGTCTGAGGCAAGAAAAGTTTCCCCAACGGGGTACTTGGCTTTCAAGAAGTCTTCAGTTGAAAAATATTCGTAATCTCAAGAGCTGGCCGACCGGCACTTGCGAACTGCTTCTGCTTCGGGCACTGCGCGGCAAGAAAGACTGAAGAAAATGGCGTCAGCTGGTTCTTTTATACCCCTGTCGCACTGACGTCAGGGAAGAAGCAACGACATTCGACGCCGGACCTAGACTTTGGAATTCGGCCGACCGAGGACCCGCCTGATGGCAGGAAAACCCATCTGTTATGACTGCAGCTGTATGCACGATGAACATCCGGATACAGTGTCCTATCCGCTTTGAAATGGTCTGCTTTGAAATAGCCTATCCCTGTGATCTTGCAGCATAAGATACAAACAATTGTTCAGTTTTTCTGAAAGCTTTTGTTTTGTCCAAATAGAGGCATAATTGCCTGTGTATGTCCAAGGAATGTAGAATTATCTCCCCTTTATTCTGGGGATTCGGATAAATTGTTGGCAAGTGAATAGTTTGGTTAAGAGCCACACTGGATACCACCTGTAACCTTGAGACACAATATTCAGCACCCATTTGTCTTGGGTGATTGCTTGCCAGTTTTGTGAAAAAAGAGCTAGTTTTCCCCCTAATTGAGCTGCCAACAGGGAAGAGTTTGGCACTGGAAGAGGGAAGTCATTGGGAAGGTTTCCTGTAAGGTTGTGACTTGTCCTCACCTCCTTTTGGGGTTGAAGCACCCCCACTGTCGTGATCTGTAAGAGTCTTGGGGCTGAGATCTGCCTCTTGGGCATCTGTATCTGCCTCTTTGTGGCCTGTCTGACACTGGAAAGGACCAATTTTTTGTAGGCCAATTCCTGCTAAATCTTGGTGGCTGTACCTGTAAGAAATCTTTCACTGTTTGCATAGATTTTGCCTTATCCTCCATTTTCTTTAATACCTCTTCTGCCTTAACACCAAATAAAATATCTTGCTGTAAAGGAGCATCCAATAACTTTGCCTTAACATGATCTGGTAAGTTTTGTTCCTTTAACCAAGCATGCCTTTGAATCACAGATCCTATAACTTCTGCTCTACAAGAAGCTTCTGAGTCAAAACCACATTGCAAAGTATGCTTTCCCACTTGTTCAGCTGCAAGCAATAAAGCCTGTATTTCCTTAAAATCAGGTTGTTCTGCACTTGTACTCATTTTCTGTTTTAACTGAGACAGTAAATATTGTTGATATTTAAGCATGTGAAACTGGCAGTTTAAAGCCCTTACTGCTAAAGTTGCAGAGGTGTAAACTTTCTTCCCCCATCTGTCTAATGCTCTAGAGTCCCTGTCCGAGGGAACTGGGTTTTTAGACGTGGAGGCCTTTACCCCTTTGGGACCCTGGGAAATAGTTTCTGGGTCAGCAGCAGGGTTTTTATAAAGAAATTTGTGAGAGTCAGGGACTCTGTAGTACCGGTCTGGCTTGACTGGAGCAGGGGGTAAAGAATCTGGATTTAAACTGGATTCAGAGAACACATTGTCCACAATATCCAGCACTGGTGGAATAGCAAGGGGCCTGTGCTGAGGCAATAAAAGAAAGTCTGAGCCTTTTCTTGGATTCTGAGTAATCCTGGCCTTCCCAATGGAAATGCTCTTTGGTATGTAAAGTTTCCCCAAAAGAGTAATCCTCAGGAGGAGAGGCTGAAGGAATTGATTCTTCAGCATCAGAGTCCTCATAGGGGGGTAAAGAGTATCCCTGGTCTGAAGAGGAATCAGAATAAACTGAAACCTGGTCAGAGGAATCATAGTCTGTATCCTGCCTAGGCCTTTTATCAGGAGGGGGATGGGAATCCCTGATCAGAGTAATTAAGTCTTCGGCCATTTTGAGCATCTGTTTTTTAGGCATGGAGGCCTGTCAAGGTGAATACTGTACTTGCTTCTTTGTCTTTAATGTTGTTTTAGACTTGGCTGTAGATGCAATGATAAGTTGTAAAGGTCTGAAAACACCCTCAGAAGCAGATGCCTGCTCAGCAGCTCCGGACCCATCTGAAGGGTTAGTCTCCTTAGGCCCAACACCTTGAGTATCCAGAGGCCTAGGCAACTCCACGTGGGAGTCGGTCGCGGCCTGCGGCTCTGAGGTAGCGGGTGTCAGGGGCTGCGAAAGCACATCACTGAGAACCGGCGACTGGCCTAGAAGAGGCTTCATCGTCAGTTTTGGGCCTAGGATGCCTGCCCTTATCCTTTGCAGTTTTTGTGAATTCCGGTTGTCGGTTGTTCTGACGGCATGATATAATTAAATCTACAGCCAAAGTAATGGCGAGCAAAATCAAACCGACGTTTAATAGTGCGTTTGTTAAGTCTAGCACAAAACCGGCAACTAGTGACGTCGTGATCTGGGCCTAGGCATGGAATACAGTAAGAATGAAAATCCTTATGAAGTATTTGCTTTCCACAAGAAATACAATTATTAACTTTTACTGACATCGGTCTGAGGCAAGAAAAAGTTTCCCCAACGGGGTGCTTAGCTTTATTGAAGACTTTGGTTCTGAAAATCGAAATTGATATCTCAGGAGTCGGCCGACCGGCACTTGCAAACTGCTTTTGCTTCGGGCACCGTGCGGCAAGAAAGACTGAAGAAAATGGCATCGGCTGCTTCTTATACACCACTGATGTCAGGGAGGAGGCGACAGCAACCAACGCCGGACCAAGACTTTGGAACTCTGGCCGACTGCGGGACCGCCTGACAGCAGGATAACCCAAGTGTAATGATTGCAGCAGTGAAACACGAACATCTGCTTCGGGCACCGCGCGGCAAGAAAGACTGAATAAAATGGCGTCAGCTGCATGTTTTATACCCCTGACGTGGAAGAGGAGACAGCAACCGACACAGGACCCAAGACTTTGTTATTCAGGCCGACTTGAGGGCAACCTGCCAGCAGATTACCCAAATGTAATGACTGCAACAGTGAAACACGAAGAACATCAGGTGTATAAGCAATAGGAACACTGCTGCTTGAAATTGTATACATGATTTGGAACTTTTGGCACAGGCAATCAGGCTTTGGACAAATCTTTTCAGCAGCAGGACATCCCCTACGGTGTGTGGATGCATGCTCATTCTCTGGCTATAAAAACAAAAATAATTCTGAAAAAAAGCTTGTTAGTTGTGTCTAGGACAAGACAAACAGAAAGACTACTTCAGCAAATGTTCTTGTTGCAGGCAGAGACAGACAGAGGAGGTAAGAGCAATATAAGAACAAAAATATCTACCAGGTGGATGGAATGTGTGGCTCCAAGTACAGTTGTGTAAGCAAACTGCCTTAATAGTAGAAATTTGAGTGTGATCATTGTTGTAGTCACTTTAAGGAAATCTGTTGTAGGCTGATGTCTGTTGGCCAGCTTGGCTTTTATCTTACTTTTGAGATCTTTGAGCAGCTGGTATATAAATGGTATCAGTCCACACCATCTTTGGTTCTTTCTTGCCCCTCTAAATCAGTGCCAGCCTAGACTGCATTCTTCAGCACCTGAAACACCAGGGGACCTGGTAAATTCTGGCTCTTTTCAGCAACCTGAACAAGTGAGAAGACAACAGAAAGCACAAGTAATGCACAGAGGCAACAGGGAAGTGGAGACCAACCCTAGCCCCAGTTACCTAAAGCAAATAGCATTTGCAATAGTGGCCACATTTGAACATTTACTATTATAATCCTCACTCTAGGGAAGATTACCAAAATTGCATCCACTCTTCGCCCCTCAAGGAGACAGGAAGGAGTCATTCCTCTCAGAATGGCAGAGGCAAACCCTGTTCTTGACCTGGCAGACGCAGCCTGTAGTGCTTTGTAAAGGTATGAACAGAGGACCATGTGGTTGCATCTAAAATGTTGTGAGGGCCACTAGCCCCTTTCAGAAAAGCAGTAGTGGTTATGCTTCTAGTAGTGATGGGTCTGACCATTGCTTGTAATGACTTCCCACTGGACTTCTAACAAAAGCTAATACAGTGAAGGCAAAACTGTTCTTGATTTCCTAATGGCCATGGTTTTGTCAAGGTAACAGCTCAAGGATCTCTCAAGGTCCACTAAGTGCAATGATTCTTTGCTCCGAGATGTAGGGAAAAAAAATGCGTATCCACTTGGACAGCTTGAATAAAGGTGATTTCTGTAACCACGTTAGGCATGAAAGACAGGTTTGTACCTAGGGTCACTTTCTATGGAAAGGTCCTGCCAGAGGTGACTGCAATGAGGAATGTTTTCCCTGTCAAGACTTCCAAGACTGCAAATGCTTCCAGTTCAAAGAGTGGCAAATTTTCCTCCGATATGCAGTTCAGGTTCCAGTCTGGTCCCAAACTCGGCCTAGGATGCCCGAGGTGAAGGAAGCCCTCTAGAAATTGCTTCCCCAGTGGTGTGTGTGTCTCTGTGTGTGTGTGTCTCTGTGTGTGTGTGTCTCTGTGTGTGTGTGTCTGTGTGTGTGTGTCTCTGTGTGTGTGTCTCTGTGTGTGTGTGTCTCTGTGTGTGTGTCTCTGTGTGTGTGTGTCTCTGTGTGTGTGTGTCTCTGTGTGTGTGTGTGTGTGTGTGTGTTGGGGGGGATCTCACAGAAACAGACACTGAAATATAAGCTAGACCTATATCAAATAGTTGAGTATTAGTGTACAAACTCAGGAAACGATTTCTTTTTTTCACTAAATACAATACGCTGAAACTTGTCTCGTAGCCTTCCTCATAACTTTCATTAAATCCTTAAAATAAAGGTGCATAAAGGGTAGTGAGGGCATATCCTTCAAGCTGCTAGATTCAATGCAGTCAGATTGGGGTGTACCAGTGGCCCCCTGCAATACATCAGGACATATATATATATATATTATATATATATATATATATATATATATATATATATATATATATATATGCTGAAACAGCAGGAAAGGATTCTCTGTTGCCATCTGAATAAGTTGAGATAACCAGGGTTATCTTGGCCAGAAAAGGCATAAGAAAATCATTTATGGCCTCTTCTCCTTGACTTTATGGATTCCCCTGGGGTGCAAAGGGAAACTTATAGAAATAGACTCAGTTCATGGAAATGGTGTTAACAGCCTGAGTCAGTCCAGTCTAAGAGGTGCTTTGTAGCAGATTTCAGCTATCTGTTGGCTAGAGAACAAGCATAAACTCGAAGTTACACAGTATTGGAAAACAGTCAATATAATAGAGAACAACCAATATGGAAAATGCTGGATCGTTTCACAAGAAATCCTTTAATGTTCCTCCAAAAAAAGCAATAAAACCACAAAAAGGTATTCAAGGTTAAGCGCTTTCATGCAGTAATCTAGACATCTTATGAATCATGAATGAACCACATTCCAGTTACGTTTAAGTTTAAAACTTGTGAATGAAACCGTCACACCCACATGTGCATCCACTCAGAAAAAACATGCCCACAAACATATCCAATCAGAAAAAAAAAGTGAGCTCATCAATTATTATCTTAGAATGGAACCTTCTATATAAAATCAGTCAATGAGCCAGGTGGAAATTGTTAAAAACGCAAATAAAAACCAAAAAGCACCATTAACAAGTTTATACATATTATACAAATAAAATTGTATGGAGCTAAGGGACTTCAAAGGCTCGCTTCCTCAACTCACTGGCAATGGAGATAGTTTCATTCACCCCTGGATGATTCACCGCATCTAACCTTAACTTACAGTGCATTTCTCTGTGTAGCAACCTGTTCTTCTAGTCACCATTAAGCGGAGATATCTTAAGCTGCTTAAGTAAAACCAGGAACTTCTCAAAATTTTTGCAACACAGTGTCTCTCACTAGGGCACTCTTGTTGTCCTTGCATCGGACGCAATAAATACGCTGGTAAATTTGTTTGTTAACATTTTTGGTCTTTCCCTCATAAAATGGGGAAGAAGAAGAGCAAGTTGCCAAATATACTACCTTCTGCAAGCCACAATTAAAATAGTGCTGTCATCCCAGGCAGAGAGCTTGTTCAGTAAAAGGACATTTTTGTTCACATTAATGTATGAACATTGGGGGGCAGTGACCTTTATGTTTACATGCAGCTTTTGTTTGCTAGGGCTCTGGATGTCCTGCATTTATGTTTTAGTTTTTGCATCCCCAGAGGGCTGAGCCCAGTAGCACCTCTACCTGCACACACTTGGCATATTTGTCTCATGGTTATGGGAGCCATGGATTCCACAAAAGACATCAACCCTATGGCTCATTTGTTCTTGCCTGGGAATCCCCCATGAGCTCATCCACCCCTGGTGAGATCTGCTATAGCCGCCCCCTAAAGATTTATTTACTTATTTGTCTGCTGACATGTTAGTCCATTAGGCTAGTAGCCTCTTTCCAGGATGGCCCAAAGTGGTACTGATACTACTAGGAGAAATTTGTCCAGGGCATTGAGGAACTTCCCCTGCTCTTTTTGATAGGTGCCATGGGATATTTTACATCCACCTGAGCTACCACAGACAAGCAGATGGGACCTCAATTTAACAACTTATAATAAGGACGGCACACTCAGGCGTGCAGCACCCCCATTATGCTGCACTGCAATGTCAGCAATCAACCTAGTATGTGAAGAGAAGCCTGGCAGTATGAGACCTACAGAGCAGACACTTGGTACTTTCTCTTGGTGCTACCCATGTGTTAAGGCACAGCTAACCTTCCTCCACCCAGGATGGGTGAAGAAGGCAGCAGCCATTCACTTCCATCCCTCCCTGCCAGTTTCTACAGGCACCACTACCTGAGCTCTGGCCATCTGTGACAGTCAAGGCTTTATCCCTCAATGTCACAGAGCAGCAGTAGGTGCCCTGTACTTACTTTGAGGTCCAAGGTGGGGGTTCCCTACAAGCTGCAGCCGGGGTCTGACAGGACACGAGATGTATCTGAACTGTATATACTCTCTTTTCAGTTACTGCATCCACCACATTAGTTCTGTCTTGACACAGTAGCTTACAATAGCTGGTTCTAATGGTCCCACATGTTCTTGAGGAACCACTACATTTTCCTCATGTATAACATGGGCAAAGGAATAGTCAGTACAGAGGATGACATCTGGTCTGGGTTGGTCAAAACTGGTCTGGATGTTGGTCTTAATTTCCTTATCACAATATGGAAAAGGTCAGTTAGTGCCTCTACTTTCTCTTGCAGGAGGCAAGGCCTGGCATGCTGGTATTCACATCCAACACTCGGAATAATTTACACTCAGACCTTACTAAATGATCACATTCCCGAATCGAAACAACTTGTTTGATCTTACAACAAAACAATACATGTTCTTCAGTATACCCAGCTAACTAAAAAACTGCCCCTAATTTTACTCCCCTTGTCCATCAAACTCCTCTGACTCTACAGCAACATTTAAATACATGTCATCATTCTTGTCCTAGCATTCTCGATTACACACACACACTGACCTGCTGAAACTGAAATTAACAGAAATATTAATGCATGCCAACAAATCTCCAGGTCCCTCCAACTTTGAGTGCTGTCTACCACTACTAGCTTATTTCTTCCATAATCCATTGTCTCTTATACAGATACCATGAACACCGCTGCACTGCACTTTTCAGGGTTCACTGGCCATCTGTTCTTGAAAGGTCACACTTAATCACAGTGATCTGCTACTACCTTTAGAATGTCACATCACCACAAATGTTTTCCAACAAACATTTTTCTACCATGTACCAACTCTTCTTCACTCAATGACCTCCATTTGCATAAAGACCTACTTAATCACCAACAACCTTGGATCATGGTTTTTCAGTCAAACTCTGGGACAGCTTACCTCTCAAGATCAAATAAAGTACCCTAGTTCAAGAAATTAGAGCCAAATTCCTCTTCTCCTTTTAACACACCCAACAACTTGTCTTCCACTGATGGACATTTCGAAGTTTGTCCTTTTCTGGCCCCTTCAGCCTTTTATGTATACCAGCAATGAAAATTAAATCAATTCTGTAAACTATGTGAAAAGCATGTTGTGTCTTTCGGCTTTTCCCGGTTAGGGGTCGCCACAGCAGGACTCCAGTCTGCTAATGATTGGCAGTAGATTTTTACGTGCAGAGTTGCCAGCCCTGACGCAGCACAACCTTCAACGAAGGTACGCCCATTCACACGTCTTCACACAGAAGACGCTCTAGCTGAGAATCAAACAGGACAACGTCTTACTGTGAGGCGACAACGCTACCGCAGCACCACCACCGCAGTAAACTATGTGAAAAGCATAAAGAACAGCAATCTGACTACACTAAATCTTATCTTGCAGCCTGAGGTATCTACACCATCTACTTTGTTACTAGTAGTGTGTGTCTGCCTTCTGTTACACTTTTTAAGCGGAACCAAGAGTGTGGCTGAACTGGATTAAATGGAATCAGACCTCTACCTTAATCAACAATCCAATAGATATTACATCTTTATAACAGTTTAACACAATCAGGCAACCACAAAGTAATTCTGAATACACAATTTATTGTTAGAGAAGGACAGTTGTGAAGCTTTTCTTTAAAATGTGCTTTTGTCCACATAAAATATGAGTTGTGGACATCCACACAATGCATCAAATACTTGCCTCCATAACATGAAAGAATACAGAGTACCTGACTGAAGATCTATTTCAGCGGCTACCTTATGTATAAGTGACCGATTAGTCTGCAGTGACATACTCGCCTAATGAAAAAATAATGTTGAAAATTAACACATACCATGTCCAATTCAAATTCTTCTAGTCTAAAAGACCGTTCTGAAAGATAAAATGGTCAACCCTCTTGCTGCAGCTGGTTCAAAAGAATGAGATCATTTATATAAAACAAATTATAAATGCCATGGAGGGACAAGATCCCTGACAGGAGGCCTAATTAGTAAAATACCTCTCAAAAAGGTCTTGCATGCTTTTAAACATGCTAATGACAAGGAATTAGAACTATGAAGAAAATGAGAAATGGAAGTAAGGTGCACCTTTTAGGGAAGAATAATTTAATCCCTGTACCAAATTTTAATCTAGCATGCCAAAGAAAATGGAACTATAAAGGAAGGCATCAAAACCTTGTGAAGTAGCTCATACATAATGTGTCAACTTAAACTTAGTACGTTTTTCTAGTACAAAACATTTGCTGGAGGAAACTATGTAGGTGATCCTTGTGAGGTATGAAGAGTCCCTGGTCACTAATGAAATAGGAGAAACCAAACTTAACTTAGTACGTTTTTCTAGTACAAAACATTTGTTGGAGGAAACTATGTAGGTGATCCTTGTGAGGTATGAAGAGTCCCTGGTCACTAATGAAATAGGAGAAACCAAACTTAACTTAGTACGTTTTTCTAGTACAAAACATTTGTTGGAGGAAACTATGTAGGTGATCCTTGTGAGGTATGAAGAGTCCCTGGCCACTACTGAGAGTCCCTGGCCACTACTGAAACAGGATAAACCAAATACCTATCCAATGAGTAGAGACCTACAAGAAGCTTGCTAGAGGTATAGGTTGCTAGGGATGTAAAGGGCTTCAAATTACAGACTTCTCCACAAACTGAGCTGTTAGCAAGGGAAAACCAACCTTTCAAGGACAAAATAAGGATAAGACAATGACTTTGGACATGCTTGGTCTAATTTCCTTTATGAACTTTAGGAGGAGTGAAAATGAAGAACAGCATAAAGGAGTTCTGTGGGCAATTTCTGTAGCACCATACCTTTGGGACCTTTCCAGGGGTGATCAGGGGAAAATAAGCTGCTTCACTTGCTGTTAGTCAATGATGCAAATGGGTTACACCAAGGCTTTCCTCAAAGAATGGAAAAGTACAGTTTTGTACCTACCATAAATGTAGATGTTCGAGTGTTCACCCTGCTGCAGTCATCACACTTAGGGTTATCCTGTCAGGCGGTCCCGCAGTCGGACGGAATTCCAAAGTCTTGGTCCGGCATTGGTTGCTGTCGCCTCTTCCCTGACGTCAGTGCACCAGGGGTATATATAATGCAACAGACGCCATTTTCTTCAGTTTTTCTTGCCCCAGATGTCAGGTGCCCCCAAAAAGGTGGTCAGGAATTAGTACCAAAAGGAGTAACCACTGCACAAACACAAAATCCCTTCAGCTATAAGCAAATACATCAGTAAGGCATAGAAGAGATTTAGCCAGTAGATCAGAGGGGATGGAGGGGGGGTAACCTGGACTGCAGCAGGATGAACACTTGAACATCAACATTTATGGTAGGTACAACACTGTACTATGTTCATCGTGTTACCCTGCTGCAGTCATCACACTTGGGTTGAATCCCAAAGCTAAGGTAGGGGGGAGGTATCATAGAGGGTTAGTGGAGGCTATAAGGCCCTGCAGAACTGCAGTGGCGAAGCCTGCCCTGGACTTTGAGTAAAGAGGTAAGTGATAGTGTTTGGTAAAGGTGTGTACAGAACTCCAAGTAGCAGCTTCTAAAATTTCCTTGGTTGGAACCCCCTGAGAAAGGCTGTAGAGGTAGCTGTTGCCCTGGTAAAATGGGATCTAATGGTAGCAGGAACTGGCTTCCCATGATGGGTATAGCAGAAACGTATGCAATGACCTATCCATTTAGAAATGGTTTGCTTTGATATAGCCTTCCCTTGAGAAGCTGTAGCATAGGATACAAAGAGCTGGTCAGATTTTCTGAAAGCCTTAGTTTTGATCAAATAGTAACGAAGCTGCCTGTGAATGTCCAAGGAATGCAGGAGTCTCTTCACCTTTGTTCTGTGGATTGGGGAAGAAGGTGGGTAAGTGGATGGTTTGATTTAAAGCTACACTGGAAACCACCTTAGGCATAAAGGAAGGATTAGTTCGTAGAGAAACTCTGTCTTGATGAAAAATGAGGAAAGGTTCCACTGCCATTAGTGTCTGTAGCTCTGAGACTCTTCTAGCTGAAGTTATTGCTAGGAGCAGGGCAGTCTTCCATGACAGGAACTGAAGATCTGCAGAGAAAGCTGGTTAGGGAGGTAGCGTTAGTTTTTCCAGAACAAAATTGAGGTCCCATGTTGGTGTAGGAGCTCTCCTGGGTGGTCTTATGTTCTTTGCCCCTCTGAGTAACTGCCTTAGAAGAGGATGTGAAAATAAAGGTGGATCCGTGTTGCAGTGAGCTGAAATAGCTGAAGCATGGATTTTAATTGAGGAAAAGGAAAGTCCTTTGTGCAACATCTCAGTTAAATACTGTAGAATGTGAGGCATGTGAGGCTGAAATGTGTCCTGGCCTTTAGCTTGGTTCCAGGCACAAAACCTTTTCCATTTGTCCGAATAAGCCTTCCTGGTGCTTGGCCTCCTGGCTTCCAGAATAACATCCAGAACTGCTTGTGAAAGAGGAGCTGGTTGGATGTTTAGATGATTTGCCATGCAGCCAGGTTTAAAGGTTTGAGCTGGCTGTGAAGAATCCGATTGCTTTGTTGTGTGAGCAAATGGGGGATTTGAGGCAATATCCATGGTGGGCTGTGGGCCATATTTTTCAATAGCGGATACCAGTGCTGGCGTGGCCAGTCTGGGGCTATGAGAATCAGTCGTGGTCTCTCCTTTTTGACTTTCAAAAGAACCTTTGTGAGGAGAGGCAATGGAGGGAAGGCATATACCGTCAGGTTTTTCCAACTGAAAGAGAGAGCGTCCACTTTCCAAGCTTGATGGTGAAATGTCCTTGTACAAAATTTTGTCAGTTGATAGTTTTGAGGACTGGCAAACAGGTCTATGTCTGGAAGGCCCCATTTTTGAGTTATCATTGTAAATATTTGTGGATCTAGTTTCCACTCGTGGTGATTCTTGATGTTTCTGCTGAGGTAGTCTGCCAATGTGTTCTTCTGTCCTGGCAGGAATTGAGCTTGTAACTGGACTTGGTAGGCCAGAGCTGTGTTCCATAAGGTCATTGCTTGCCTGCATAGAGGGTAAGAATGTGTACCCCCTTGTTTGTTTATGTACCACATTACTGTGGTGTTGTCCGTCTTTATTGCAAGTTGTCCTGGATGTAATAGATCCTTGAAGGCTGTCAGAGCTTTCTGTACAGCTAGCATCTCTTTTTGATTTATGTGCAGATTTCTTTGATCTGCAGTCCATAGGCCTTGAATGCATTGTCCTGCCATGTGTGCCCCCCAGGCGTAGTCTGAAGCGTCTGTTGTGATAGTTTGCCTGGCTGGGGGCAAGGTGAAAGGCTGACCCTTGTTCAGGTGACATGCCTGTGACCACCATATAAATTCCTGTTGTAGGCAGGGAATGAGAGCTATCATTGTGTCCAAGCTGTGGCCGTGTTGAGACCATATGCTTTTTAGGTACCACTGTAATTTCCTCATATGCAGCTTTGCAAATGGTATTATTAGTATGCAAGATGCCATGAAGCCCAAAGCCTGCAGAATTTTTCTTGCAGTTAATTGGGTCTTTGTTGCCATGGTCTTGAAATATTGAGTCAGTTGTAGTTGCTTGTCTGGCGTAAGATAAGCCTTCTGGGCCATTGTATTCAAGCTGGCACCCAGGAATGTCATTTGTTGTGAGGGTACTACTTTTGACTTCTTTTCGTTTACTGTGTACCCCAGGCAGTTTAGTAGATGCTTTACAAAGGCCAGATGATGTAAGAGAATGTCTTTGCTTTCTGCTTGGATGAGGCAGTCGTCCAGGTATGGATATACTTGAATTCCTCTGTCTGCAGTATGCAATTACTGGTGCCAGGCATTTTGTGAAAACTCTGGGCACAGTAGATAAGCCAAAGGGCAGTGCAGAGAATTGGTAATGGGTTGAACCTGCAATGAAATGGAGGTATCTTCTGCAACTTTGTCTGATAGGAACATGCAGGTATGCCTCCTTGAGGTCCAACGTTACAAGCCATGCTTCCTTGCCCAACATGGGAAGTAGCTGCTGTAGTGTTAGCATCTTGAATTTGGGTACTTGTAAGTCAGTGTTTAGAACTGAAAGGTCCAGAATTGGTCTCCAGGCATTGTCCTTTCTGGGCACTAGAAAGAGTCTTGAGTAAAATCCTTGGCCTTGCTCTCGAGTAGGTACCAGTTGAATGGCTCTCATGTCCATGACAGCTGTAATTTGCTTTTGTGCCTCTGCCCATTGATTTTGTGGCAGGTTTGGTATTCCTTCTTTCATTGGCAAGGTGTGAAAGTGGAATCTGTATCCTCGTAAAATTATGTCTAGGACCCATTTGTCCTTTGTGACAATGTGCCAGCTGTCTGCAAAAAGTGCGAGTTTTCCCCCCAAGGGGGCTGCCAAAAGAGTATTACTTGGCTGGATGAGGTGCAAGTCACTGAGTTTGCCTTCTGGTGGTTTGAGACCTGTCTTCTCCTCCCTTCTGTGTTGTAGAGCCCATTGGCGAGGTTTATACTGGGCTTGTGGTTGTCCTCTGCCCCTTGGGCGTCTGTATTTACCCCTCTGTGGTCTGTCAATGGCTGGAAAGGACCAATTTTTTGTTGGCCAGTTTATGCTGAAGCGAGGGGGTTGTACTTGTAGGAAATCCTTGACTGTCTGCATAGATTTTGCCTCATCTTCCATTTTCTTTAAAACTTTAAAACTTCTGCTTTAACTCCAAAAAGAACATCCTGCTGTAAGGGAGCATCCAGTAGTTTTGCTTTAACATGATCAGGCAGAGTTTGTTCTTTTAGCCGAGCATACCCTCATATAACAGACCCAGTGACAGCTGCTCTGCAGGAGGCCTCCAAAGAATCAAACCCACATTGTAAGGTATGTTTGCCCACCTGCTCAGTGGCGTGCAACAGATCCTGTACTTCTTTCAATTCAGATTGTTGAGGGAGAGAGGTTATTCTTTGCTTTAACTGAGAGATTAGAAATTGCGGATACTTAAGCATGTGAAATTGACAATTCAGTGCCCTCATAGCTAGTGTAGCTGAGGTGTAAACCTTTTTCCCCCACCTGTCTAGTGCTCTGGAAGCCCTCTCAGAAGGTACTGGGTTTTTAGCCATTGAAGCCTTAGCCTCCTTGGGACCCTGTGAGATGGTCTCTGGGTCAGCTACAGGGCTTTTGTAAAGAAATTTGTAGGAATCAGGCACTCTATAGTATCTGTCGGGCTTAGCCGGAGCAGGAGGTAGAGAGTCTGGGTTGAAACTGGATTCTAAATAGACATCATCCACAATATCCAAAACTGGTGGGATGGCAAGTGGTCTGTGTTGGGGGAGTAAAAGAAACTCTCTGGGCCTTTTTTTTGAGTCAGAGTAGTCCTGACCTTCCCAGTGAAAATGTTCCCTCATAGTGTGTAAAGTTTCCCCAAAGGAGTAGTCTTCAGGAGGAGAAGCTGAGGGAATATAGAGTCCTCAGCATCAGAATCTTCATAAGGAGAGATGGTGTAGTCTTGGTCCTCAGAGGAGTCTGAAGAAATGGACATTTGCTCAGAGGATGCATAATCTTCCTCTTGTCTAGGCCTTTTGTCAGGAGGGGGCTGTTAACCCCTGATTAAGGAAATCAAATCTTCAGCCATTTTGAGCATCTGCTTCTTAGGCATGGGGCCTTGAACTGAAGTGCAGTCCTTTTAGATTTAGAAGGGGTCTTCGACTTAGAAAACGTTTTAATGGTGAGCGTCGGTCTGAAAACGCCTTCAGAAACAGATGGCGTTTCTGTAGCACCGACGTCTTTTGTAGCAAAGTCGTCGGAAGGGCCTGAAGTAAAAGGCTGCGTCGGCCTGGTACATTCCGTCAAAATTTCTGTAGCGGTCTCGGGTTCCAGATCTGTGGTAGTCAGGGGCTGTGTCGGAGCCTCACTGAGGACCGGAGAACCAGAGACCGGATCGGCCGAGGCCTCGGAATCTGGCTTAGGTCCGGGCTGTCTGTCCTTATCCCTTCGTTTTTTGTGCACGCCAGTAGTCGGTTGCTCCGACGGCATGGTGTAGTTATTTCCTACCGAAGTAGTGTCGTGCGAAATCAAAGCGCCTTTTAATAGTACACTTATTAAACCTAGCACAAAACCGACAAGTAGTGACGTCGTGGTCTGGGCCTAGGCAAGGTATGCAATAAGAATGAAAATCCTTATGAGGTATTTGCTTCCCACAAGAAATACAATTGTTAACTTTTTCTGACATCGGTCTGAGGCAAGAAAAGTTCCCCCAACGGGGTACTTAGCTTTATAGAAGACTTCGGTTTGAAATTCGAATTCAAAAATCTCAGGAGTCGGCCGACCGGCACTTGCGAACTGCTTCTGCTTCGGGCACTGCGCGGCAAGAAAGACTGAAGAAAATGGCGTTGGTTGCATTATATATACCCCTGGCACACTGACGTCAGGGAAGAGGCGGCAGCAACCGACGCCGGACCAAAACTTTGGAATTCCGGCTGACTGTGGGACCGCCTGACGACAGGATAACCCCAAGTGTGATGACTGCAGCAGGGTAACACGACGAGCATCGTTTGGTGCTAAGCTCCGAGGGATCACTTGTACTGCATCAGTGATCAGCAGTTAGAGAACGGGCTTCCTCAGGAATGTGACTAGCATTTATAAAAGGCCCACAGACTCCGTCCATTCCAACAGGCTCACTACTTTTCAACACAATGATTTGCTCAGAGTTCCCCTAATTGTTTACACATCGAAGCACATCAGTAGAAGTTGGTTTCTGTTCCATTTTTAAGTTTTGTAGGTTGAAGACCTGAAAAAGATTCTCCGGTCTTGTCAGTTTTAGCCTTTTTTTTTTCTTTTTGAAATTGGTGCCTGGGAGACTCATCCCTGGAGTTCTAGGGAGTCAATTCACACAGAACATTCAAGGTCAAATCTTACCTTGGAGACAGAATTGAGAAAGGTTTTTTGCCAATAGGGATGACTGCAAGTAGGGCTACAGGAAATAGGCAAAAAGTCTGGAATTTACTGAAGAAAAGTGGCAAAGGAACCAAGGTAGTGGGAACAAATAACTACAAAGGGAAAGGTAACAGAACGGGAAGAGGCCAAGAAGACATTTGGACTGCAGGCTAGAGACTGCCTTCCCTACTATGGACTAATACCAGAGTATATGCAAACAGAAAGGAAATTTGAGTGAAAGACCTATTCTGGTACAGTTTTTAGTTGAATATAATATGTATAAATAACAGAACTGCTGTTAAAAAGGGGGTAATTAGTAGGGTATATAAAATACTGCATAACTATAAACATCAATTGGAGGGGGTTAGAAAAGACTGGGAAGAGAGACTGGAAAAGCAATTTACAACAGAACAATGGGAGAACATATGTATGGTTCCCAAGTATGTAACAAAGTCATGCAGATTTAGGATCTTTGCTTGGGAAGTGTTGCACAGGTATTTTCATACCACAGACAGACTTCAAAAGACTTCTTCCTCAGATAGACAGCAAATGTTGGAGGTGAGACGGAATAAATAAGTAACTAGGAACATATACTTTGGGACTGTAATGAGTTGGCATCTTTTAAAAATTCACTACAGAGTACTCCATCAGAAATACTGAGTAAGCAAATGGCTATATCTACAGAAAGAAGTTATGTCTTACCATAACGTTCCATCTGTGTTGTTGATCTTCTTTCATTCATCACTGATTGGTTTGGTTCCGAGCCCTCGGAACACAGTCGGCCTTTTAGAAAGCTCGTGCCAGCCAAAAACTCTTGAGCAAAGCTTCTACCCAGAATGCCCTACTCCCTGTTACCTCTGATGGAGTTTGCTAGAGACAGAGAAGTAAAGCTGAGGCCATTTCTGCGCAAATACCCTAGGATACCACTTGGACCCAAAGCATCCCCCAAGAGCCTTTGGTGGGGGAAGGAGGGTGGGATGTAATGAATGAAACAACAACAACACATATGGAACATTATGGTAAGACGTAACTTCTTTATCTGATGTTGTTAATCTTCTTTCCATTCATCACTGATGGGACAGAATCCCAAGCTACCTTGAGGTCCATGGACGACCCTTATGGAAGAATGTTCCAGAGTACCACTGAGCCAAAGGCAGCTCTCCCTCTGGAGACCAAATCCAATTTGTAATGATTGATAAAGGTATGAGGTGTAGCCCAAGTGGCTGCTGCGCAAATGTCATCCATAGAAGATCCGGAATAGAAGGCTATAGATGTTGCCATAGACCTTGTGGAATGGGCTTTAACCTTAGGCATAGGTTCTTTTGGGAGAGAATAAATAAAACATATGCAGTCCCTTAGCCATTTCGATAATGTAACCTTGGAATGAAAAGCTGATCAGATTTACACACAGGTTTGGTCCTGTCTAGGTAGAATATCAGCTGCCTATGCACATCTAAGGAATGTAGGCAGTACTCTCCTTTATTGGAAACATTTGGAAAAAATACGGTTAGGTCAATGGTCTGGTTAATAGAAAAATCAGAAACAACTTTGGGCAGGAAGGATGGATTCGCCCGGAGTGATACTCTTGTCTTTATGGAAGACCAGATAGGGCCTTTTGATACACAATGCCTGCAGCTCCGAAACTTGCCTAGCTGACGTGATAGCTACCAAAAACAAAGATTTCCAGGACAAGAACTTTAGGTCGCACTTTGCTGTGGGCTCAAAGGGGGGGGGGGGGTTGAGTCAAGGAACGAAGGACTAAAGTTAGGTTCCATTGTTCCACAGACTGTCTAAACAGAGGCCTGATGTGAGAAGCTCCCTTGAGGAAAGCTTTACATAGATGCAAGGAGATGAGGGGGTGCCATCTAGACCACTGTGGAAATTAGAAATCGCCACCAGGTGCACTCGTATGTTAGAGGCAGAAGCTCCATCAAATAACTTTGGTATTGTAGCACTGCAGTCACCGGAGCCAAATTCGGGTTTAGCATGTTATCCTTTGACCAGGTGGAGAACCTTTTCCATTTATCCTAATAAAGTCTTCTGGTGGATGGTTTATGAGAGGCCAGACTGATGTCCTTAACTGGTGAGGGGAGATTAGATTGCCTGACAACTAATGGTAGTGGGAGAAACCAAGCCATTAGCTTGAGACTGGACAGATTCAGATGGCTCAACCCTTGGGAGTGAGTAATCAAATCTGGAAGAGGGTCCAGGATACAGGGCAGGCATAGTAGGTGCAGCTGAAGGAAGGGGAACCAAACTTGTCGAGGCCAGAATGGGGCTATGAGGATCATCTTGCATCTCAACCGAAGAGCTTTCCTTAGGAATTGTGGAACTGGGAATGGGAGGATAAGTGTGAAGAAGTCCCGTGGGACAATCACGGATCACAGCATCCCTCGGGAACTCCCCCTCAGGGGGAAACGGGGCGAAATAGCTGGTGCACTTGTTCGATGGGGAGGCGAAAAGATTGCAGCAAGGCTGGCCCCAGTGGATGAAGATTTTTGTCACCACCTCAAGGTTGAGAGACCACTCGTGAGGCAGGAGAATGCATCTGCTCAGTTTGTCCGCAATTACATTGGAGCTCCCCAGGACATGCGCTGCTATCAGAAAGCAGCTGGAAGCTATCGCCCACTGCCAAATTCTCATGGCCTCTCGACACAGGGGGCAGGACTTGGTTCCTCCTTGCTTGCTGATATACCAGACCACTGACATGTTGTCTGACTGAATTGTAATTGTCCCAGAAGGGAGAACCAGATGAAAAGCCTGCAATGCTAACAGCACCGCTCTCAGTTCTAGAACGTTGATATGCAGGGTTGGCCTCCAGGGCAGACCATGCGCCTTGGACAGTCTTTCCCTCGAAATGGCCCCTCTGCCCGATCAGGGAAGCATCCATGGTCATAATGGCTCTGGGCTGAAGGACTGGAAAGGGCAACTCCAAAGTTCTGCGTCTGGACTCATCCACCAAAGAAGGTCCTGCTTGCAGGAGTTGGTTATATGAATCTGGTAACTGAGGGGGTGAGATAGTTCATGAACCAATAAGAAGGAAGGAGCCAATGCATGTGTAGCTTCGCCAGGGGGACTATCAGAATTGAAGCTGCCATGGATCCTACGGCCTGAAGAAACTCCCTTGCCAAAACTTTTGTTTGACAGAGTATCACCGGGAGCTGGAGCCTCAATCGCTGTAGTCTGGATTGGAAGTGACACTAGACAGGACCGGGTATTGAAAACTACTCCGATGAATTCCAGTTGCGTAAGAGTAAGGTTTGATTTCTCCCAGTGTATTGTCATTCCCAAAATTTTTGCCAGAGAGAGAGTATAATGCAGTGCTGTTACCAGAAGATGCTTGGATGGGGAGTTGAGGAGCCAGTCGTCCAAATATGGAAACACCCGGATTCCTTGTAATCTCAAATGAGCTGTGACCACTGCCATGCACTTCGTGAACACTCTGGGGGCTGTAGAGAGACCGAACGGCAGGGCACGAAATTGACAGTGACTGGCCCCTAATCAGAAGCGAAGCAGACTCCTGGAGCGTTTGTCCATTTTGTTGTAAATTGCATCCTAGAGATTTATCGAACACATCCAATCGCCTTCCCTTAAAAAAGGGAGAATGGACTGAACCTTGACCATCAGGAATTTGGTTTGGGTGACTTACTTGTTTAAGCTGCTGAGATCCAAAATGGGTCTCCAGTCCCCTGTCTTTTTTGGCACCAAAAAGAATCGTGAGTAGAATCTGGATCTACATTGGTCTGGTGGGACAGGCTGGATGACTTTTTTTTGAGACTGCTTTATTATCTCTGAAGCTGCTTCTTCCCTTTGACTGGGTGGAATGTCGGGAAGCTTTTTTGGAAGGTTTGGTTGACAAGAAAGGGGGATGATGTAACCTCTGGTGATTATATTCTGCACCCTACAATCGGTGGTAATAGATTGCCAGGCAGCTTGATGCAGAGAAAAACTACCTCAGACTGCTTCCAGAGGTAAGCAATCGGGCTGCTCCTCAGAAGTGCTAGTAAGGCTGTCCAGAGGAGGAGTCCCTGCAGCCTTGTTTACAAGGACCCCCTCTGCCTCTGTAGGGGCATCTTCCGGAATTGTTATCCCCTCTGCCCCTGGGGGTATTCATCACCACGTGCGGTATGGAAAGGATGCAGAGATTTTTTTGCCACATTTTCCCACTTCTCTGATTCCTGGAGAAGGAACACTGAGGATTGGAAAACAGTAGGGCTACGGCAGACAGGGTCTTAGCTTGTTCGCACCTGGCTAGCGTGTCCTTCACCTTGGAGCCAAAAAGGGATGATGCTTCAATGGGAGCATTCAAAAAGGAAGACTTGAAGGGGTCCGTGAGGTCACAAATGCGCATCCAGGCATGACGCCTCATGACAATGCCTGAACCCGCTGCTCTAGCCACCCCTTTGGTCGCATGTGATAGCAACCTCATGGACGAGTTGGAGATCGATTCCAGGGTTGCGAGCTACGAGGCCACTTTATCCGTGACCTCATCAGATACCTGTCTTGCGAGCATCCCACAGAGTTTGGAGATAAAGTCCCTCTGGAGCCTCGTAAAATGTGCCAAATAGTTCAGAGACCGTATGGCAAAGGTCCCTGATGTAAAAGCTCGCTTCCCAAGTCTGTCCACCGCACAGGACTCTCTGTTGGGTGGGTGGACAGCGGGACTCTCCTCAGCCAAGTCATTTTTCGTGCTCGCTGCCACAACCATAGCATAGACTGGTAACCCCCTGGACCAATACGGGTTCTCAGGAGGGGAAAGAATTTTGTCAGGTCTCCGATGGATCGCCTCAATGGAATCAGGGTTGTTGCAAGCATGCTGCACAACGAGCTGGACGAGCTCGTCAACAGGCGGGGTCACCCAAGAAGTAGATGGCCAGGCGTGGAAAACCTGCAGGAACATGGATCCCCAAGATGAAGGGTTGGAGGGCTTCCAGTCACCTCTCTGTTTTAGCATTTCCAGGATGTCCCCGAAGGAGACATCTTCAGGAGATGACCGTGGGGACCCTTCATCATCATCGTAATCTGTGTCTTCCGTTAAAGACTCCTCGGGCAAGTTCATGTGCTTCCTCTTGCACGTCCTCTTCAGAGGGGGCTCCTCAGTGGGGTTCTCTGAAGAGTGGGTACTCTTAACAGGGGTGTCCTGTGGCTTCTCTGCCCGGTGCTCTGGGGAGATGGTCAGTGGCAGCTGCATCTCAGGGGGGTGAAAACTGGGGTTCTGATGTAAAAGGTGTGCTTTCAGAAGTGAGAGCCCTCTCCATCGCATGGAAAGCAGGTCCACACGAAGAGGGATGGGAGCCCGGAACTGAGAAAGACAACCTTGGGACCGGAGTCACACCCTGCTGTGACGGATCCGCCACTGCAGATGGAGCCTCAAGTAGGCTCGGTGCAGAAGTGGCTACCAGCACTGAGGACGGAACCGGAGACGCACACGGAACCGTGCCCCGAGCCGAGGCGCCCGCCCCCCAATCTCCAGATTGAGGAAGGACCGGTTCCGCAGAAACAGAGGACAAAAGGGGCAAATGCAGAGCATGAGTGAGGTCCACTACAGGCGCCGAGGTGGTGGGTTCTGAGAAGTACGCCGGAGCAGAGAGCTTCGGAACCAGAACGATCGAAGGAGAACTGTAAGGAGTCCGTGGAGAAACCAACCCAAGTCCTGCAGTGGGTATCCCCCTGGATGCCAACAGCTGGTCCACAAGATGCACCACATCGTGTTCTGAAAAGCTCCTGGTGGATCTAGTGGATACTTTGGATGGGGAGTCAGGTCGGTCAATGAAACGGGCTACACATCTGGCGCAGGAACGGATCTATGGAAGGGGAGTATTGGGTCCATGGTGCAAGGTCTTCCGGCACCGATGTCTCAAGTTTCGAGACTGGGATTAATGGGGTCAAGTCTAACTTGGTCGAAAAAATGCTCGGTGCCAAAGAGGCACTCTGAGCCGAAGAGGTAGGTTCCAATATCATAACAGACGAAGGTAATGAAGGCATGCCCTGAGTCATAGTGGCCACAGGTGCCGAAGTCATAGTAGGCTTAGTGAGGTCTAGCGTTGGTGCCGGAGGCATGATCAGTGCCGAAGCTGGCGCCGGTATTTTAGGTTTCGAAATGCTCAGAGCCGACAAGGACGGAGCCGTAGAGGCAGATTTATGCTCAGAGGACAACTTGGGGACCTTTGATTTCACAGGCTTACCCTGACCATTGGAGGGTGAGGAGAGAACTAAGTGGGACCTCTTTTTGTCTTTTGTAGGAGGGGTTGAGACTTCCATCGCAGAAATGGCCTCTGAAAAGGGAGACTTAAGTAACCCTTTCAGTATCAGTTTCCACTTAGTTGAGAGCTCGGCTGAAATGCGGCTTTACGGCTACATGGCAAACGAGATCGTAGGTAACAGGGAAAAGGACATTCTGGGTAGAAGCTTAGCTCAAGAGTTTTTGGCTGGTGTGAGCTTGGTAAAAGGCGAACTCAGTTCCGAGGGCTCAGAACCGAACCCATCAGTGATGAATGGAAAGAAGATTAACAATATCGGATTTATTACTTTGAGACGTACCACAGTTTCTGAATTGCCTAGACATATTATGGCCTTACTAAGTTTAATTCTGTTGGCTATCAAAAAAGCAATTTCAGGAAGGCAGGAATTAAGCAACACATGTAACGAAACAATATAAAATATATGTAAATGCAAAAATGTCAACATGGTTCGTTTCCTCTTCTGTTAATGTAGGTTTGCTTATGTGTTAACTGACAATTTAATAAAGGTGTTAAAAAAAAAACTTCATGGGGCAGGTGATGGACCTTGTTCTGCTCCAAACAATTATAGCTTATTTTAACTCTGTGTAACTGTAGTAGGAGTAAAGGCTTTACAAATATAACAAGCAGCAGAAAAATGATCTTCACCTAAGCAATAGACACACATAACATACCCAGAGGCAGTATTTTGTGATTGCAGTTGTTGTTGTTTGTCTTTCAGCTTTTCCCGATAAGGGGTCGCCACAGCGGAACTCCAGTTCGCTAATGACTGGCAGTAGATTTTTTTATGAAATGCCAAGGTGCCAGCTCGACGCCCAACCTTCAATGAAGGCACGTCCATTTACGCACGCATGTCTTTCGAATGCTACCCAACCGCAGGGAGGACATGCAGACTCCACACAGAAGGCACTTCCAAGACCAGCCAAGAATCAATCAGGAGAACCTCTTGCTGTGAGGTAACAACGCTACCGCCGTACCACCGCAGCATCCCTGACTGCAGTTACATGACTTATATGCCTTACTCTCCATTTCAAACAATTTGCCAGAAAATATTAATCCTTCCAAAACAGTAACAACAATGCAATGTTTCTAACGAGAGTAAATGCAGAGTGGAACACTGCTATACAAAGAGAATGGTGAAACAATAAAAATGTCCCAGGACTTGGAAGGGGCAATTAAGTAAACCTTTTGAAAAAAAAATAGGTAAATAAATGAAGGATCTGAACTGTAATGGTGATCAGAAGCACAAATAAAAACAAGCATTTTTTTAAATTTTTTACCTTGTACAGTTAACAATGAAGTGTAGCCTGGGGCCATCGCTCTGATGCTTCAAAGTGAGGCAAGAGAGCTGCTGACAGGAAGGAAACATTTTGCATAGCACTATGGGTAAGCTAACAATCTGAGAAAGTTTCATATAATCAGAGCTGCCTAAACACATTCAGCCAACTGTTCATGAGAATGAATCTCATAAAACCAGATCAGTAAACGTTCAAATAGAAAGCAATGTCAAAGGAATTTACAATATGATTATTAGGTAAACTCTCCTGGCTTGTTTTTCCCCCCCAGTAACTAAACTTTCCTAGGGGAGTATGGCCATAGTCTCAAGCTATGGCCATTCGCAGGAACCAGAGTATACACACAGTGCACTGTGCACTTTATTTTTTTTTCTTAAATTCAGAATCAAGCAACAAGAGAGACTTAACCAACAATCTTGGGTAAGGCTAAAAGAGCCATAACAGACAAAATCAGCTATATGTAAAACATACTGTAACAAAATAAAGTAAAGCTATTTGAATGATGATGCACACCACAAACATAAGATGTCTGACCTGCAGTACCAATGTCACAAGAAATCATTACACATGACTATGAATTACTTGAAAGTGCGCTTCAGTCTTCCAGCTACAACTTTTCAGAAGTTGCATACATTGTGAAGTTTGCATCTGCAGTCCTGCAGAGTGGCCAGTAGAGGGCAACCTGGCTACATAGTAGGGTGCACCATGAGCTCCACTTTGCCATTTCTACTGGAATTCTCCAAATGTATGAATACTTCCAACAGGTAGCTTAGTTGTACACAACGAAAACAAATCTACACATACTGGCAAATGTCCGCAATATTTTGGTAAATTTGGGGTAAACTTGGTTTGCACTGATATCCTAGTAACCACTAATGAACAAGTGAGGATGTGTAAAAAATCACATATCTAACTAGCCTAGGCTTTTCAAAAATAAAATAAAAATAAATATAAAGTAAATGTTAGTTTCATCAGTGCAAACTTCATCCATAACCAAAAAGGGAGGGAAGGCTGAATAATTTAGCAGCCTCAATGTCATTTTACGATTGAGGAAAACATCCTGTTCACATCTGAAAGCAACCAACAGCAGAACTATTATCTACTTTGCTACACGAAAGAATTCACAAAACAACAAAATACTAAATCTCACAAAAAAGTAGTAATTTTACCTTAAAATAATCATTTAGAAAATCAATTTTTTTACCCCAAATTTATTGTGGTCTTTGATGCAAACAAGCAATATAGCATGTGCAAGTACATGAAATTTTCTTTCTGTTAACATCCAGTTTAAACACATTCACCTGAGCTGATCCTGAAATTGAACAATACTGTCCAGTGCACTACTCTGATAAATATAATTACATAAATCACCACAGATTTAAGTTTGCAACAGATTTCCTCTTGTTCCAGAGGTACAGGACTACTCCCATGGCAAACTAATCCATATTTTCATTTTAAAACCTATGAACCCAAACCCCAGAAACATTCATTCACAATGTGAAGTAAAGGAATAAAGATCATTGTAAGGAAGGGTATTCTAAACGGATCTACTTCATACTATCGAATTACACAATCAAATTTCATAATATCAAGACAACAAAGTTCATAATACTGAAACATCAGAGCATCGACACCCAATATTGACATCCATAACATCGAACTACAAAAAACAAATGGCAACTCCCTACGCTTCACAGACATAAAACTTTTTTTTTTTTTTTTTTTAACTTCTATGCTTTTGCAGGGGGCCTGCAGTCCCCACACCCCGTACAAATTAAATATACTAACTCCGAAATCACACTACAGTGAAGAAAATGGTAAACTACAGACGCATACTGCATCGACGACTATGTACTTAAAACAAAAATTAACATTAGCATACTCCGTTCTAAACCCAACATATACTTGTTAACGTTTATCAGTTCTTTTCCTCACTAACCTTTTACGTCCAAAACACAAAATCTTAAAAACACATCGCATCATTTAACAAACAAAACATGTTCTCCTAGGAATGTACTGGTAACTCTTGAATTCAACATTCCAGACAGTTAAGTACCCCGTTCGACCCACTTATCTCCAGCTCCCACCAGCAGGAAGGCAGGGAGGGGAAGAAAGAAAGTGCAAGCAAGCTATTAGTGCTTCACTTTCCTTAAAATCGCTGTCACTTTTTTCAGTCTATGAAGACTGATCACCAATACCATTCTTTCAGCACATCCTTATTTCTTTGTTGGGGGGGGGGGATCATGACAGCTTTCTTTAATTGCTTACTCTTACCAAAGTACTAGTCTGCACTCAGATGTCTGACATGTATACATATTCCAGTGTCACTGCTCACACACCCAACACATTTGATAATCATATTTTTGCCATTTACTTTTGTGTCTTGCACTTTCCAACCCTTTGTAGCCTGTTTTATTCCATGATATTTTCGCTTCATCTTTCATCCAAATATTCTACTCCACAGGAAGCTTTTACTTCCTTTATTTTATAGGGTGGAAAAACAGAACTAATACATTGGCCTCAAGATCTTTGGCAATGTTATATATTTTACACCCAAATCAACATAAAACGTTTTCTTTACTTTAATAATGACTGTTGAAATATTAGTATAACCTACAATGAAATTCCATTTCATACTTTAATGATCACTTTCTTAACAATGCTATCAATTTGCTACAAACTCCTATAGCTATCCCATGAATAGCTGTCACCATCCACAGAGTTTACTAATCAAGTAGGGAATGGAAGTAGAGAACCAGGCCCTGCCTTCCTTAACACTCAGTCACGCATAAGTTTCCATTCTCTCTACTTGCATGTTTTTGGAATGGGAAGGGAAACCTTAGTACACTGAGAAAATACATGTGAACACGGTCACACAGACTTCACGCAGAAGGCAACCCAGGCCTGAACAGAACTGGAGCCTCTTGCTGGGAGTCAACAATACTACTACACTGCATTTCTGGGCTGACCAGTTCACAATAACAGCTCTTTAAAATCATTTTGTTTTGCTTATTATGCACACACACACACAGACACACACACACACACACACACACACACACACACACACACACACACACACACACACACACACACACACACACACACACACACACACACACACACACACACACACACACACACACAAAAAAAAAAAACACCCGAATTTCAAATATTCAGTAAGTTTGCACCTTACAACTGCAATTTAAAATGCACTGTTGCACAAACTTCCACTAGCTTCCATGGGGTAAATAGTTTTTCCTTTAAAAAAATACTAAACTAGAACGTTTTAACTTCATGTCACTCAAATGTTCAATGGAACCATTCATCGGCAGCTATACTTTGCCACTTAAAAAGTCTTAACTTATTTGAACTAGAATAATGTTAATCTTGAAAAAACACCCGATAAAAAGAGGAAGAAAAACATTAGCCTTATGGCACATTCAAAAATAAGAGCGAAATGAAGAGTCAACCTTAAAGAAACAACCTACACAAGGAGGGAGAGAACAACAATGGCTGTATGGTGCATTAAAAAAGTGAAGAAAAGGAAATGTTTCGTAATCTAATCAGCTCTCCTAAAGTTTTGCTCGGTCTCTGCTGGCTCTAGCAAGTACTTTTTCTTGGCCTTTATTTTCTGGAAACCAAGCATTTTCTGTTTAAGACGAGTTTAATGCCTTCTGCTGTTGTAACCTGATGGGCTGCTAACATTTACTATATTTACAATCACCTACACACTGTGGTCTGGCCCATGGCAAAATAGACACTATATGTGAAACTCTTTAGCAGATTTTTGCTTTAACACATGTACAGGATTTAGGCACTGCAGCCATAAACCCTTATTGGTACTACTAATAAAAAAACAATAACCTTTGACAATAAAACTGTTTGAGAATTAAAAAAAAGGCCACTATGAAGAAGTTTGCTCTGGGAGATTAACACTCAAAACAGCGAGTTGAACAGGAATCAAAGACAACTGAGTACAATTCAATAAACTGTTTCAGCCACAAGATAAAACAATCCAAATTGCTATGCATTGTATTCCATAAAAAGTTTCATAAAGCATTCTTTAAAAACAATAAAACAATGTGGATACCAAAGAGTACTGCATTACTCTTCACTGTGATATCCATGTTGGCTCCAAACAGGGAAATTGCCATTACTTTTGCAAATTCTGGCAGGAAGAATACACACAAGGTGGGTAAACTCAAATGTTACGATTATTACACAGATCTTCCCTGAAAAAGTCTTTGTGAAACCAATTTATATAAAACTAAAACAGCATATGGGGTGAATAACCAAATATATACAGCTAAAAGCCTTAAATGCAAACCCATGGTGATCAGCACTGTAATGTACACGCATAAGGGTTCTGCTTCAGATACTGACATCTCAGAATTATTATGTTTAAGGAGCAGGTGGTGCTGGGGGGTGCAGGGGCTTAGCTCCCCTTCATTAATAGACTCGTACTTGGTGATAGTACTTGTGAGTCTCTCATATTAATGTAGCAAATTTTAGTCAAACAACCAGTATACATATGTATGTGTATATGTATATCACACACACACACACACACACATAGGATATAAAAAGTTTACACACGCCTGGGTACTTGCCAACCTTGTTAGCTTCCATACGTCGGTTGGCCAATCACTTCATACTTGCGATAGTATTGTCAATGATTTTTTTTTGGTCTAAAATGGTTCTCATTCCTGACTCCTTTATTTTACATTAGATAGATTGCCAACAGGAAAGTGATATAGCTGCTCTCAAACCCTCTATAGTTAAGTGTTAGCAGCAAACCACGACTCCCATGTGTTAAAAAAAATAGTTTACATACAAAACAAAAGTCTGTACAATTCAGTGACTGAAGAATGGTTGTTACCTGTTGTCAAGCTAACAGTATCAATGCAGTAGCTGCCACTTCAAATTAAATGCTTCAGGGTTAACATATGTGGAAGATTTTCCCAAAGCAGCGACCACTTCTAAAGCTTCCCATAGCTATTTTAAACTGCATCGGGATGAGGGAGTACTAGTTCCTATTAAAAAAAAAAAAAGAAAAACAGAAAAGTGATGCAGCTTCATCAGGCAACACCATCCATGTGCTAGCTGACACTCGGAAGCTTTGCTGTTAGCAGAGCTTGTCAGGTAGCCTGTTGGCCAACCACTCTTCATAATTGCGATGTAATAAAAAAAAAAAAAAAAAAAAACAAAAAAACTGATGCAGCTCCTGTCAACCCCCCCCCCCATACTAATAGACATATGGAAGATACCAGCTGTGCTAAAATTACAAGCGCTACTTACCGCATTTATAGTGTTGCCCTGATAACGGAAAAGTACCCATGCCTGTTAAAATGCTAAGTTTTTGTGATATAAAAAGATGAGACCACAATAAATCATTTCAAAACTTTTCCCACTTTTAATGTGACCTATAACCTGTACAATTCAATTGAAAAACAAAACTGTTAGGGGAAAAAATATAAAAAATAAAAACGTACAATACGCTACTTGCATAAGTGTGCACACCCTTAAACTAATACTTTGTTGTGTGTGCACACCCTTAAACTAATACTTTCTTGAAGCACATTTTGATTTAATTACAGCATTCAGTCTTCTTGGGTAGGACTATCAGCATGGCACATCTTGACTTGGCAATATTTGCTCACTCTTCCTTGCAAAAGCACTCCAAATCTTTCAGATTGCACATCTCTTGTGCACAGCCCTCTTCAGAACACCCCATAGATTTTCTATTAGATTTAGGTCTGGGATCTGGCTGGACCATTCCAAAACTTTTAAATTTTCTTCTGGTGAAGCCATTCTTTTGTAGATTTGGATGTATGCTTGGGGTCACTGTCCTCAAGCAATGTGAAATTCCTCTTCAGCTTTCTAGCAGACACCTGAAGGTTTTGGGACAAAAGTGACTGGTATTTGGAACTGTTCATAATTCCCTCCACCCTTGAATAAAGCCCCAGTTCCAGCAGAAGAAAAGATACCCCAAAGCATGACACTGACACCACCATGCTTTGCCGTGGGAATGGTGTTCTTTTGGTGATGCAAAGTGTTGTTTTTACGCCAAACGTACTTTTTGGAATTGTGACCAGAAAGTTCAACTTTGGTCTCATCAGACCATAACGCATTTTCCCACATGCTTTGTGGAGATCTAATGTATTGTTTTGCAAATTTTAGCTGGGCCTGGATGTTTTTCTGTGTAAGAAAAAGCTTGTCTTGCAATCCTACCCCATAGTCCAGCCATATGGAGAATATGGGAGAGCGCTGTCACATGTAGTACACAAAATGTACTTGCCAGAAATTCCTGCAGCTCCTTCAGTGTTGCTGTAGGTTTCTTGGCAGCCTCCCTGACTAGTTTTCATCTTGTCTTTTCAATTTTGGAGTGATGTCCATTTCTTTGCAACATCACTGTTGACCCATATTTTCTCCACTTTTTGATGACTGTCTTCACTTTGTTCCATGGTATAGCCAATGCTGTGGAAAATTTTCAGCACCCTTCTCCTGACTGATACCTTTCAACAATGAGATCCCTTTGATGCTTTGTAAGCTCTCTGCGAACCATGGCTTTTGCTTTAGCAGACAACTGAGTAAATGTCAGGAAAATCCTACTAGGACAGCTGAACTTTATTTGAGGTTAATCAGATTCTATTTTACTGATGGCAGGTGTGTATCCAAGAAGACTGAATGCTGTAATTAAATCAAAAGGTGCTTCAACAAAGTATTAGTTTAAGGGTGTGCACACTTATGCAACCAGCATATTGTACGTTTTTTTTAAATTTTTTATATTTTTTCCCTTAACAGATTTGCTTGTTTTTCAATTTATTTGTACAGGTTATAGGTCACATTAAAGGTGGAAAAAAGTTTGAAATTATTTATTGTGGTCTCATTTTTTATATCACAAAACAAACTGGCATTTTAACAAGGGTGTGTAAACTTTTAATATCCACTGTATGTATGTATATGTATGTGTGTCTCATATATATATATATATATATATATATATATATGTATAGACAAACACACACACACACACATGTATATATGTGTGTGTACACACATATGTATATATGCATATCTATATTACACACATATACACACCAGAAAGCCACAGCCAGTGAAGGTACTCTGGAGTCTCCTCTCTGCTTAACTGGACCAACTGGGGCAACCAGGTTTGCCTTGGTCAGAAGCAGACTATGAGGATGAAATTTGTTCTCTCTCTTCTCTTGCTTTTATAAGGTACCTTAGCAATTCTATAGTCTAAACTTGGTGGTGTTAGACTGTCTAAGGATTGAAATGTAGCTTCACATATAGATGTTGTTTGCGTCAGCTACAAGTCTGGATATGTTACTACAACTATAAATACAGAAGAGTAAGGCTAAGAGTTGTTAACAAGCTTCTTTGTGTAGACCAGTGCTCAATACCTTTAGCATCTGATTTGCCTCCTCTGTGATTCTGAGCAAATCCTAAAGAAAGGACTGATGCACACTAATGACTGGTGTCAGAGCCATGGCCTCAAACTAAATGCAAAGAAATAGATAACACCCTTTGGGAAATAAAATACTCCTGCAAATTACAACACTGACAGCACCTTTCTAAGAGTGAACCCAGTGGTGAGAGATCTGTGTATATTAATCTGAACTTTGTCCACCATGTGTCCACGATGGTGAGGAAATCCTTCTATGTGGCTCAGCTTATGGCATCCAGATCTAAAGATGTCACAGTACCACTGTACTTTTCCCTCATCAGACCAATAACTTGAGTTCAACGCACCCTCTGGCATGTACCTCGCCAGACACCTGCAACAGATGATGCGCCCTCAGAAGTTTCTCACCAAAAAAAAAAAAATACAAGGTATAACCAACATGTTACGTGCTGACTGACTAAAAGCCCCATCATTATATAAAGTTTCCTATAGATTACTGATGTGTGATCTATGTCTAACCTACAAGGCAGTCTGTGACCCAGCCCTGATGGAAATGCTGCACTTTTGAAAAACTAACTGCATGAAGGTTACCTGCTCCAAGCATCTAAACCTGATCTCTGGCACACACAGATCATGTTGGAGAGACATACATGTGTCCCAAAGATTGCCCATCCTCTGGAATAGGCTTCCTAGTCATGTGAAGATGGTCAAGGAAGGGCTCTTCTTCAAGCTCATCTAGACCAATAGATGGGAAATCTCAAATTCAGTCCTGGGGTGGCACTCATGTCCCTTATGTCAAAACCCCACTCGCAGACTCTTTCTCCCCTAGGGACATAAAACTGGGTAAAACTGGCTAGGCTTGTAAGGGCTCTTAAGCCGTTAGCCTAGAAATCTCCTATGAACCTGAGCAAATCATTTAACCAGAGACTATTCTGGAAAAATAAAAAAATGAGGTCTCCTGGACTGCATCTCTGGTAGCTTCCTATGAGCCTATAACCTTTTATGGACTTCTGTTTATTAAATTACATACTTATTTGGGAGGTTAATTACAACAATTTTATATTACTGTGACATGGTACTATGTTTGCAACACAGGTAGTCCTTTTGTTTACTTGCCGTTCACAGCAGTGCAACAATGATATGCTTGGTAGAATTCATTGCTGTTTAGTTATCCGTTTATCTGGTGTAATGACGCCCGATTATATCCCACCTAAATTATATAAATACACCACCACCAAATGACTGAACCAACCACAGAACTGCAGATTAAAGCTTTACAATATGAGTGTCTTAAGCAGTGAGTTGTACGGTGTTCAAAAATATTTTAGAGGATGCACACATTATGGGTTTCAAACAGCTCCGGGTATTTGTGCACCACAGCTGCAGGACCTAGGTAGTTTACTCCTTTCAGTATATGCTCCTTTAAGAACAGATATAAATATATATTATGAAAAAATGACTTTGAAATTATATACACCAATGACAAGGTAAACAAAAAAATCAGCAGCACTGTTTTAAGTAAACCAATGTCTACTAGCAACATGCTTCATTTTAAAAGCTAATATCCTCAAAGCGAAGGGAAATATTCCATTTATCCAATACATGAGAAAATTAGGAAAGCCCTACTGTATAAGAAAATGTATTACGACAGTACATGTTCGAATGATCACTGCTGCAGTAGCCTTAGCTATATGGGTTACATACCATAAACGATACAACAGCTGAACAGCTTCTAAAACTTCAGGGCACCTTCCATGCACCCAAACTGTCCGGCAGCTTGAGATAAGCTGACTAAAAGACAAGTTTTGGTATAAAGTCGCCAAAAAAGAGAGGCAGGCTGAGCCTTGAAAGGACAATGTTAGGAACAAAAAATAAATAACTACAACCTGGCATAAACATACCCAAAACATGTGGGATGGAGTGAGGGAGAGGCCACTGCATATTAGCAGTCATCTGAACTTCTACTGTTAATGCTAAGTTTTACTTGCAGAAGTGTATTAAGTTCATCATATTGATCACTGCTGCAGTAGCCTTAGTTACATGGGCACATTACCCTTGCTTAATACAGTTAGGAGGTGGAACAACAGTCTAGGAGCCTCTAGAGAATGGTCTTTGCAAAACCTGATCTAGACATGGAGAAGGAATCAAGTTTATAGTGCTTTGTAAAAGTATGGTCAGAGGACTAAGTTATTGCTTCTAGAATCCAACCCTTGCCAAAAAGCAAACGGATGATAGATTCCTATCCCAGAGACTT
>NC_056736.1:636682359-636784859 GCF_019279795.1 Protopterus annectens | reverse complement strand
AGACGTATAAACCTTCTTTCCCCATCTTTTCAGCGCCCTGGAGTCTCTAGCAGAGGGGTAGGATTTTTGGCTGTAGAGGCCTTTACACCTTTGGGACCCTGTGAAATAGTTTCAGGATCAGCAGCAGGATTTTTGAATAGAAATTTGTGGGAGTCAGGAACCCTGTAATATCTGTCTGGCTTACTAGGAGCCAGAGGTAGGGAATCAGGAGCCATGCTTGATTCCGAAAACACATCAACAGTGCCTAATACAGGAGGTATAGCCAAAGGCCTATGCTGAGGAAGAAGGAAATCCCTAAGCCTCTTTTTAGATTCAGAGAAATCCTGACTCTCCCAAAGAAAATGTCCCCTTAAAGTATGCAAGGTTTCTCCAAAAGAATAATCCTCAGGAGGAAATGCAGATGGGAAAGATTCTTCTGTGTCTGAATCCTCATAGGGTGGTACAGAAAATTCCTGATCAGAAGAGGAATCAGAAGAAACAGAAACCCGATCCGAAGATTCATAATCAGTGTCTTGCCTAGGCCTCTTAGCAGGGTAGGTTGGGAACCCCTGATCAAGGTAATTAAGTCCTCAGCCATTTTGATAATCTGTTTTTTAGGCATAGGGGCCTGAGCACGTGGCTCATGTGTTGTTTTTTTTTTAGAGTTAGAAGATGCTTTTGATCTTGTTTTTGAAGCTGGCGTCAGTTTTATATAAAAATGTTGAGGCCTGAAAACACACTCAGAAACCGGTGCCTGCTCAGCGGCTCCATACCCATCCAAGGGAGAGACATCAGCAGGTTCAATACGCTGAGAATCTCGCGGCATACCGGACTCTGCATGGGTCCCGGTAGAGGCCTGCGACTCAAAAGTAGTGAGCATCAGGGGCTGCGAAAGCAACTCACTGAGTACCGGTGAACCGTCTAATGGCTTAGGAGAAGCTTAGTCATCGGTTTTGGACCTAGACGGTCTGTCTCTGTCTTTCTTTGCGTTTTTTGTGAACTCCGGTAGTCGGATTGCTAACCGATGACATTTCAGGGTAATTAAATCTGGATCCAAAATATTTAGAAGCAAAAATATACAGACGCTTAAGAGTACGTTGGTTAAATCTAGCACAAAACTGACAGCAAGGCACATTATGATCTGGGCCTAGGCAAGGAATACAGTACAAATGAAAATCCTTATGAGGTTTTTGCTTCCCACAAGTAAATCAATTATTAACTTTTACTAATATCGGTAAGGAGCAAGAAAAAGTTTGCCCAATGGGGTACTTAGCTTTAGTTGAAGACTTTGGTTCTGAAACTCGAATGTGAAAATTTCAGGAGTTGGCCGACCGCCACTTGCGAACTGCTTCTGCTTCGGGCACCACGCGGCAAGAAAGAATGAATGAAATGGCAACGGCTGCATGTTTTATACCCCTGATGACCTGACATCATGGAAGAGGAGACAGCAACCGAAGCAGGACCCAAGACTTTGATATTCAGGCCGACTGAGGGCAACCTGCCAGCAGATTACCCAAATGTAATGAGTGCAACAGTGAAACACTAAGAACATCTTGATACACTAGGTTCAGGAAAAAGCCTTTGCCCATTAGGCTCAGTAAAAGGAGGGGACACCCTAGGCACTGCCATAAACATTTAGATGTGTATTGTAGCTGTCTATGCTAAATTCCTGTCTCAGCTTCAAAGGGGAATACTGTGAGAACCTAGAGTCAGGTGACCAGATGAGTACATTCTGCCAGCCCTGTTGTAAACTATATTTTAGATATTAGAGAGAGAAATCTCAGCGTATGGAGTACTCTGTTTTGGGGAACCGTATTAGAAAGACTCTCACCCACAGTATCTTGCCTTGCAGTAGTAAGTGACTTAACTAGGGAACAGTACTTTTAGATGCAGTCAGGAATACAGTGAAGTTTGGTTTAAATACGTTTTTTCTTAATTTGAGTCTGTCCATCAAGGTTTCTTCTAATATTTCATATGATCTGAACTCTCTGGTTTACTGTGACTCTATATTCAATATTTTCATGTTCTTTTACTCTATTAAACATATTTAAAACTTTTAACGTGGGTGATCTAACTTTGAGAGTACTTGTACTAATTTGGTGAGACTGTTTGGTCCACTCCAGAAGGCCTAGCTGTCTTGGTCAACTATCATTTGTTTAGTATTAATACTGCACCGTATAATTGGATACCCTTTGTGACAGACTTATAGTAACTGACTGGTGGTAGTGAATCTACCTTATAGTCTTGGTAAAGCTGGCAGAGGGGGGAATCTGTGCCAGCCTTTTCCAGGTGTGTGCATCTGCGTGAAAATTAAATCTTAAAGAATGTGCGTGTCAGCTACTTGGGGCAGGGACATGAACGACTGCCTGAGGACCTTACCCTACAACTGTACCAGTGGGGAGTCTTGTTGGACACCTGGAGGGAGACAGACAGAGACATCCACACCCCGGGGCGAGTATGTTCCTTGTGTGCTCTTAAGGAAATTGTACAGATGCAGAGAGGTCTACATCTGGAAATACTGGGTGTATCCATTTGTACTCTACGTGCACGTCCCTCTCCAGTGTCAGTGGTGAGGATTCAAGCTCTTTGATTATTAGCCCAGCATGGGGAAGTCACATATTAGTGGCCATCACATACTGGTAGCAATGATGGGCATTACAGAAGAGGATAAAAAAGATAATGGTAACATTTGTAGCGCTAAAGGGCTACTAGCAAGGGAGGAGGATTACACTGGCATGTATTTATATTCCACCTAAAACTGCTGTAATGGAGCTTAAGAAAAATCTAGGAGAAATAATCAGTTTTCAGCAAGGTATATTACTTACAGGCGGGGACTGGAACTTGAACTGCAACAATGAAGATGTGTCTGGGGGCACAAAAGGGAAAGTATAACAAAAGGAGGGTAGATTTTTGAAGAAATTTATGAAAATACTTGACATGGAAGTTGTGAATTCAGTAACAGGAGCTGTGAGTGACTTCTCATATTATTCCCCGACACAAAAACAGGTCTACTGTAGAGAGAATCTGCATTTTACAGGAACATGTGCATTTAATTGAAGGTCTTGATATGCACCCAATAACTATTTCAGATCATGCGCCAATAACTAAAATAAAAACATAAGGTAATGAAATAAAAGTGAGACACTGTACTTTCCCATCTATCTGCTGAAAAGAGGGGAATTTAAGGAATGGGTTTGTGGAGGTTATTCACGAGCTATTAGAGGATAGAAATTTCTTCTGAAAATTTAGTTAGGGAGTGGGATAAAATTAAAGTGGAATTTAGAAATAGGGAGGAAATAAAAATAAATGGAGCAGGGAGCTATGGTTAGCAAGTAATAAGAATTATTTAGATGGACTGACAAATGCTAAAGGTATTGCAGAATAGGGTGACCCTCCGAAGAGGTGGCTCAACTGCAGAATGCCTAGCAGAAAATAAGGAATTACCTTGATAATATGCACAAGTTTAGAAAGATTACGGTTAGGCAACTGTTTTTTTTGGTAACAGTAGAGCACAAAAACTTTTAGCACATCGACTCAAGGCAACAAAGTAGAAAAGGCTGTCACCAAGCTTAGAGAGCCTATAAAAAGAAAGGTAACAAGAGATCCTGTAGAGATGTTAGAAATATTTCAGAAATTCTATGAAAGTCTGTATAAAGCAGAGAAATATGGAAATCAAGAAACGATACAAATGGAAATATTTATGGAAGAGTTAAATATGCCAAGGTTAGAGGCAGATGAGGCTCAATTACTAACAGGACAGGAGGAGAAATAAAAACTGTGATGTATAACCAAATCTACTGTAAAGGTTTGGAAGCCAGGAGGGAGAAAACTGATAAAGATCTGTAAGGTTTCGTTTAACAGTGTTTTAAGAGGAGGAGGAGAAGGACCAACATCCTGGAAGCAAGCAGTGGTAGCTGTAGTACCTAAAAGAGAGTAAAGATCCATCGGACCCAGCTTCATACAGGCCCATTCAATACTAAACCATTGTTCCTGACTACAATGGCTAAAAGAATGACAGAAGTTAATTGTTGGATATGGATCAACGTGGTTTTGTGGAAGGGAAGCAAATATGTGACATTAACAGAAGATCATCCAGAAGGAAGCAGAACTTTTAGTTATGTACTCACCATAACTTCAGATGTTTGGGATCCATCTCGCCTACATTCTAACTGATGGGTTCGGAGCCAATCCCTCGGCTCCGACTCGGCACGCTTATGCTATAGAGCGAGGCCTCTAATTGGCTGAGCTATCTTTATCCCAGGATGCACCACCACTAATCCCCCAGATCTTGTTTGTCCGCATTCATGCACACATGCACAGCTTGTTTATATAACATTGTTAGATGTTTCAAGATGAAACAACAGGATTCGGACCTTCTGATATCCTCTGATCTCCAAGGAAGGTGGAAGGAGGGTGGGTTAGAATGTGGTAGATGGATCCCAAACATCTGAAGTTATGGTGAGTACATAACTAAAAGATGTTATGTGATCCTATCTCGCCTACATTCTGACTGATGGGACAGCGCCCCTAGCACCTAAATCCCGGGTGGCTCATTGGAAAACACTCCTGAGCACTGTGGAACCAAATGAAGCTCGTCCTCTAGATGCCACATCTAATTTGTAGTGAGAAATGAAGGTGTGCGGGGAAGACCATGTAGCCGCAGCACAAATGTCACCAATAGCAAGCTTAGAATGAAATGCTACTGAAGTAGCCATAGCCCTTGTAGAATGAGCCTTGACAGAGGTGGAAAGCTCTTTGTTAGAATAAATATAAGCTTGAGTAATACAGTCCCTGATCCATTTGGCAATAGTGACCTTTGTGACCGCGTTGCCCAATTTGTTTTCTGCAAAGGACACAAACAACTGATCTGTCTTCCTTGATTGTTTGGTCCTATCCAAATAAAACGTAACTGCCTGTGGACATCTAGTGTGTGGAAAATAAACTCCCCTTTATTGGAGTATTTTGGGAAAAAAACTGGGAGCTCTAACGACTGTTGCAAGCATAAAGTAGAACAGACTTTAGGAACAAAAGAAGGAATTGGTCTGAGGGATACCCTGTCTGTATGAAACCAAGCGGGGTTTCACTGACAAAGCTTGAAGTTCTGAAACCCTTCTGGCTGAAGTAATTGCCACTAGAAAGGCGGTCTTCCATGATAGAAACTTTAGATCACAGGTAGCTGCCGGTTCAAAGGGGAAAGAAGTCAAGGCACGTAATACTATATCGAGATCCCATGAAGGTGCAGGATGAGAAATCGGAGGTCTTAATAGAGCAGCACCTTTCAAGAAGGTCTTACACAACCTGTTGCTCATTAAAGGTGGGTCTATGGATTCATGAAAATTAGAAATCGCTGCCAATTGTACTTTGATGGTAGAAACAGAAGAGCCTTGGTTGAAAAGAGAGGTCAGGAATTTGAGTACTTCTGCCATGGAGTAGAAATGGGGTCCAGGCCCCGGAGTAGAGCCCAGATAGCAAACCTTTTCCATTTGCTAGAATACAGTTTCTTCGTAGCAGACTTGTGGGCTGAAGACAATATGTGCACCACATCTGGGTCCAGTGCATGTCTCCTGACTATGGTCGGAAGAGGAGGAGCCAGGCCGTCAATTTTAATGTGTGTAGGGACTGGTGAATCAGTAGGTCTGGGACCTGGTCCAGGAACCATGGACCTTCCAGAGCATGTTTCCGAAGATAGGGAAACCAGACTTGACGAGGCCAGTAAGGAGCAATTAAGATCATCTTGCTCCCAAGAGAGATGCCTTTTGAATTACCCTGGGTAGGAGAGGAACTGGAGGGAAGGCATAAATCAGGCCGGTGGGCCAAGGATGGACTGGCCCATAGGGCTCTTCCCGAGCGGGGTTAGGGAGAAAATTCTTTGCACTTGATTCAGAGGAGTCGAAGAGGTCGCAGCACGGAACTCCCCATTCGCTGAAAATCTGCCTTGTAATAGTCATATTCAGAGACCATTCATGAGGAGAGAGGATGGTTCTGCTCAACCTATCGGCTATGACATTGGATTTGCCCGGTATGTGAGTAGCCACTAGGAAGCATTTGGTCGAGACTGCCCATTCCCAGACTCTCATCGCTTCTCTGCAAAGAGGATAGGATCTGGTCCCTCCCTGTTTGTTCAGGTACCAGACAACTGACATGTTGTCTGAGTGAACAGCAATTACGCCCTGAGGGAGGTAATCGTGAAGGGCTTGAAGGGACAGGAGTACTGCCCTCATTTCTAGGATGTTGATGTGGAGAGGGGTCTCTTCCGGGTGCCATTTGCCCTGGACTGACAAGCCCAGGGAATGCCCCCCACCCGCCTGGGAGGCGTCCGTGGTCAAAGTGGCCGGAGGAGGAAGAACAAAGGGTCGTCCCTGATCCAAATTGGAGGACACTAGCCACCAGCGAAGGTCCCGTCTGCAAGATTCTGTGATCCATATTAGATGATTGAGAGGGAGTTCCTGAAAGGACCACTGAGTTGAAAGAAGCCACTGGAGGATTCTCATGTGTAACCTTGCCAAGGGAACTAACAGAACTGTGGCAGACATCGATCCCAATAGCTGCAGGACCATTCTGGCTGGGGCTTTGGACCTGGGGAGTAAGGCTCGAACCTGATTTTGTATGGTCTGAATTCTGTCTGCAGGTAGATAGACCCGCATCTGGTTTGAATCTATCTCTACCCCTATGAATCTTATTCTTTGAGATGGCCGTAACACAGACTTTGGCCAATTGAAGGTGATTCCGAGGGAATTGCCCAGTGATGTTGTGGCTTGCAGGCCCAGAGAAGTAGATGCTTGGAGGTGGCAGTTAGAAGCCAGTCGTCTAGGTACGGAAACACCTGGAATCCTAGACTCCTCAAGTGAGCAGTCACTACTGCCAAGCATTTGGTGAACACCCTGGGGGCTGTGGTGAGACCAAAGGGCAGCGCACGGAACTGAAAATGACTGCCTCCTAGGCTGAAGCGCAAGTGTCTCCTGGACGTTTGATGTATTTTGATATGGTAATACGCGTCCTTGAAGTCTATGGAGCACATCCAAACGCCTTTCTCCAACAATGGGAGAATTGTAAAGTGACCATTCGGAACTTGGACTTCTTGACTGAACGGTTTAGGTTGCTTAGGTCCAAAATGGGCCTCAAGTCCCCGGTCTTTTGGCACCAAAAGAATCTTGAGTAAGTCCCTAATCCGATCTGGTCTGGGGACCGTTGATGACTCCTTTTGCAGCAGCTTTGAAATTTCTAAGGCTGCGTATCCCGCTGACTGGGTGGCGGGTCCGTGATTCTTTGGACTGAGGGGGGACAACAGAATGGGATGGAGTAACCTCCGGCGATAATTCGAAGCACCCATCGGTCCTGAGTGATCTCTTCCCAGGCCTTCAGGTGCTTTGAATGACCCCGACTGGCCCGGAGCAGCACAGTCGGGCAATCCCTCAGGGACTATGAAAGGCTGAAGAGCCACGAAAGGACTCGCGGTCTCCAGTGTTGCGGGGGCCTCTGCTGCCTCTGGGACGGCTTCTTCCTGATGAATTTCCTCCTCTGCCTCTGGAGGGGAACCTTCCTGCTGAGAGGGGTAAGACTTCTGCGATCTACGGAACCACATCTTCCTCCTCTTTAGCCTTGGGATAAGGCCGAAGGGAGTGGAAAATCGTGCCTCACGGCAGTCAGAGTCTTACCCTCCTGTTCACAGCGGTAAGTGTGTCTTTCACCTTGGGCCCAAACAGGAGGACCCATCAAAGGGGAGTCGGCGAATGAAGACTTGAAGGCCTCCGCGAAATGACACAGGCGGAGCCAGGCTTGTCTCCGTAGAGCAATGCCTGTACTGCCGCTTACTCGCCTTCGGCCGCATACGAAATGAGCCTCATGGACGAAGTTCGAAATGGACGACATTGTAGCCAGCTGAGATCCAACCGTCTGGGCCAGCTCCTCAGGCAGGTTACCTAAGAGGGTATCGGATAGCTCCTTAATCAGATCCCTCTGGAATCTCGTAAAGTGCGCCAGGTAGTTCAACGACCTCAGAGTAAAGGCCGCTGTACTAAGGGTGCGCTTGCCGCATCGATCCATGCTCCTAGACTCCTTATTAGGAGGATGGACGTAGAAGCCTCTGCTACATCTTGCTGGGTAGCAGATGCCGCCACCATAGCATCCACAACCACACCTTTCGTAAGGAACTCTCTATCTGGGGCTACCAAAGAAATTTGTTTGGACGAGCGGCACCGGTTCCACAGAGTCTGGTAGCTCCACGCCTTGACAGATCAAATCCAAGAGCTCGTCAAGGGCGGAGACACCCAGGAGGCGGAGGGCTGAGCCCAAGGCCTTCAGGAACACCGACTCATCAGCAGAGGGAGGTTTGGACTGCCAGCCTCGTTGTTTTAGGGCTTCCAGGATGTCTGCAAAGGAGACATCATCCGAGGACGACTTGGGGACCCCTCTGCATCATCGAGATCGGTGTCAGATGTCAAAGACTCGTCAGGGAGTCAACGTGCTTCCTCTTGCACGTTTTCCTGGGAGGTTCTTCGAAGAGGCTTCAGAAGGACCTCCAGGAGAGGGAAAACCCCAGCGGGGTAACCTGAGGCCCAGGGGCTCCGCTGTTCGGACAGGGGACTGCCAACGACCCAGTCTCCAAATGTAGGGAAGGAGCTGGGGAAACTGTGGAGGTAGCCAATGAAGATTTGGCTAGAGCACTCCTCATAGCCCTGAAGGCGGGACCACCAGAATCCTGGGAAGGTCCCTCCGTGGCACGACAGTGGACGGTACTCCCGCCGAGCAAGAGGGAGACTTGGGACCGAAAGTATCAATCCCGAAGCCCAGGGCCAAGGAAGAAGTCCGTGCACTGAACTCCACCCAAGAGCCGGAGTCGGAGCAAGGGTCGGGCCTGACCCTAACACTCCACTGGTTCCACTAACACCTGCTCCAACGGTGTCAAGCTGTTGGAGGAGGAAGTACAGTAAGGAGTGGACCATCAGCTCAAGCCAAATGGGCTGGAGCCGAAACCATCTTTTGGAACACCGAGACTGGAAGAGTCGGCGAGCACCCTGTCGATGTCCGAATCAGACATCCTGGAAGATCTCGAGGATACCGACATGGCTCAACCGATTTCTCCATCGGCTCAGTCGGGACAGGGCTCGGGAGGACTTCTACAATTATCGGCCCGAGGAAACCTTCAAAGAAATTTCCCTGGTGCCGATAAGGACTTCGCCCGAGGGGAAGTGTCTGAGCCGATGACCCTTATCGGCTCCAATATCAGTGGAGCCGATGAGGGTGACCTGCCCTCGATGCCCCAGACCTCGGCTCAAAACCAGAGGGGTCGAGGCTGGAGGCATCGAGGCAGACGGACCGCTCAAGTCCGTGGAGCCGATGGAGAAGTCTGCTTTTAGTCTTAGCCGCCTGATCCGACTGAAGTGGAGCCGGCGTTTCCTCTTTTTAGAAGGAGACTGAGAGGAAGACAAAGCCTCCTCAAAGAAGGCTTGATTAATCCTTTGAGGATTAATTTGTTTTTCCTGGAGGAGGACTCGAGGAAAATGCATGGCATACACTGCATGATTCCTGCAGATGTTTGGCCAAGATAATAGGCACGAGTGAGTGGTCGTCCATTATGGACATTTTGAACCCACACCTCATGCACTTTTTAAACCCAGAGGGTTTATGTTCTTTAGACATAATGTACAAAAAATAGACCACAACAGTAGATTAAGAGTTTGTATACACAGGAACAAAAACACTAACTCCGAAAAATATTAAACTAAAGAACTTTTTTTTTTTTTTTTTTTAAGAAATGTAAGACCCTCTAACTCAAACGGGTACTTGACCCACACACAACCACTAAAGTAGTTAGTACAGGGGAAGGCCCCTCTAACTTAAACGGAACCTTCTCTGACAGGAAAATATATGCAAAACTCAAAGAAACAACAAGAAACACACTCGTACACAAAAAATAGCCGTTAAAACAGCTTTTGGGTTTAAATGAGGGAAATACTGGCAGGAGGAAAAAAGACTATAAATATAGTACTTAGCCCAGCCAATGTTGAGACCGCGGCAAACGAGATCTGGGGGATTAGTGGTGGTGCATCTTAGGATAAAGATAGCTCAGCCAATTAGAGGCCTCGCTCTATAGCATAAGCGTGCCGAGTCGGAGCCGAGGGATCGGCTCCGAACCCATCAGTTAGAATGTAGGCGAGATAGGATCACATAACATCATAAGATACCATTGTTGTTGGTGGGTCTTGATGCAGAGAAAGCATTTGACAGAGTAAGCTGGGACTTTATGAACAAGGCAATGGAAGCATTTGCATTTCCTGAAAAAAAATACAAGGTTGATTAGAAGGCTATATGAGGGATCAGAGGTGATAACTGAAGTGGTTGGGGTCCTCGCTGATAATTTCTGCTTGAGCACAGGAACCAGACAGGCGTCTTCTTTCCCCTTTGTTATTTGCATTACATTTAGAACCACTGGCAAAAAAAATTAAGGGACTCAGAAATTCAAGGATATAATTGGTATGGTAGTCAAGAAAAGCGGACAATATTTGCAGATGACATTAATTTTATACTGACAAAACCAGGAAGAGGCACTATAGTGTTATGGAACCTTTTGAGACTGTTTCAAATCTTTTCGGGATACAAATTAATGAAGCTAAAATAAAGGCAATAGTGGTAAATATGTATACACACATGAATTCATTCAGCAATATCCTTGTACATGGGGACATGATAAAATTAAGTACTTAGGAGTATGGATTAAATATGATTTCTGGTGCGTCAGCTAAGGATATGTTGGAAGAGACTTAAAAGATAATACAAAAACTGGGAAAATGGAACCTTTGTTATATGGATATGGAGAGTGAGATACACGCAGTAAAAATGTTTTTAGTCCCTTTAGTCTTGTACACAGGTCAGGCATATTTGTATCAACCAGTGGAGAAGTTGTGGACAGCAAATTAATAAAAAGCTGAAGGACTTTCTCTGGGAGGGGAAGATGGCAAGAGTTGAGGGGGATAAGCGGATTCTTTCAGCAGAACAGGGTGGACTGGCATTACCCATTTGAAGGGGTATTTCAGAGCTACACAGTCAAGGCTTCTATACACAGCACAAGTAGAAAACTATAATTCAAAGGGGAAAGGGATGATGTTGAGACAGGGAAGCTCAAGAAACAAGAAAAGACTGGGATTTTGGATGCAGGCCTTTAAGGAGGATAACAAAAATCATACAGAATATTACACCCATAAAGAAGCAAAAAGTATTCTATGAACTAAACCAACACAGGAATGGAGAAAAGTGTTTCTGTCGATAGGGATAACTGCAATTAGGGATATCAGCAATAGGCAAAAGAGGGCTGGACTTTTCTGGAGAAAACTAGCAAAGGAACCAAGGTATTGGGAGCAAATAACTAGAGAGGAAAAGGTAATAGAATGGGAAGAGGCCAAGGATTTACTTGCACTGCAGGTTAGACTGCCTTCCCTATCAAGGATTGATAGAGTACAGACAAAAAGTAAAGGGGGGGGGGGGCTAAATGAAAGACAAGCACTAGTACAGTTTTTAGTAGAATCTAGAACAGAAGCTGCCATTAAAAAGGAATAATTAGTTGAGCATATAAAATATTGCACTACTATAAGAGACTGGATAAGCAATTCACAAAGAAATAATGGGAGGACATATTTACATCTTCCAAATATTTATTTATTTATTACATTTGTTAACCAGGTATGTCCGCCTGGGCCAGGGGCCCGTTTTCAGCGGAGACCAGGGAAGAAAAGCACAACACAACAAAACAAGCAATAATAAAGCAGAAGCAATACTATAATGCAATCATAGTACAACAAGCAATAAAACAATACAAGAATTAGTACAATGCAAGTACTGGGTATTTTTGTATACTAAAAGATACGGAGGATAGAATTTCTGATGAGAAAAGTAGTAGAAATGGGAAAATAATTAACCTGGAGAGTGGCAGGGGCACAGCCAATGACTGGTAAGGTGTTCCGTTAGGAGAGATTTGAATTGATTGTGAATAGGGTTTTTTGCAACAAAATGAAGAATTAGGATTTTTGCTTGGAAATGTTTACATACATATTTTTATACCCCAAGTAGATTCCAGTGAATTTTTCCTCAGGAAGACAGCAAATGCTGGAGGTGCAACAGGGAAAAGAGGAATTTGGGAACTTATTTTCTGGAAGTGCGGTGGGGTGGTGGATTTTAAGGATTCCCTGCAGGATGCACTGTCGGAGATGCTGGGTTGGCAGACTGGTGTGATAGGGAGATTTATCTGAGCTTTGATACAGAACTGGAATTGCCTAAACATGGCAAGGCCTTGCTGTGTCTAATTATGGTGACTGCCCAAACAAAAAAAAATTACTAGAAAATGGAAATCAAAATCTAAACCAACTATATTAGAAGTACTGAATACATAACAGAGATAAAAACAATGGAACAGAGATCTTTAGAAAAGGGCAGAAGCAAACTATATAGGAAAAAATGGGAACGGTGGGAACAATACATACAGGGGGAGCAATGAGGTTTAAAAGAAGGCAGGACTGAAATGAGCTATGTAATGTTTGATGAAAATGAATGGCTAGATTACAAGCGATGTATAATGTTTGCATAACTGCATTGTGTCAGTATGGTTTGTGATGTAAAATGCGAGCTGTCTGTTGATGTCCAAGGTATGGAGTTATCCTATCTCCCTCATTTGTGGGATCAGGAAAGAAAAGAGGGAGATGGAGAGTTTGGCTTAAGTAAACTCTGATACCACTTTAGGCATAAGGTTCATAGGTTCATACTAGGCTATCTGCCCTAGGGCATTTATAAGCCTAGCCAGAATGTGTTTGGCTTTCGCCACCCATTTTAAATTAATTTTGCTATGCCCTTTTTCGAGGTTAGTATACGGTGCCTCTGTCTAACAGTGACACAGAAGTGATAGCCGGGGTAAACCTACGATCTCCCATCCACTCATCAAGATTCCTCTTGAAGAGAGTCAATGAGGGACTCTGCCTAACCTGGACTGGGATTTTATTCCAGAGTGAAGGGAACCTCTGGGTTATGAATCTGTCCCTCCAGCTTGTCCTATTTATTTCAGTGCTGAGGTTCAAGTCTCGAGTGCATAGCTCGATGGGATTTGGATTTTCTGAGGTGCAGCATATCCATTAATTCGGGTTGGACATGGCTTTATCGTCAGGCACAGATCGCCTCTGAACAGGCGGTATGCCACTGATTAGAGCTGGAGTTTCTTTAACCGGCAGCATATGGCATCTGTATGAGCCCTTTGATCCTCTTGGTGAGGTACTTTGGGTCTTTCCAGTTGCTGCAGGTGTCTGGTAAGGTACATCCCAAAGGCATTGTACTCAATTATGGGTCTGATGAGGGATGAGTAGAGGCACGATGACCTCCCTGATCTAGATGTGAATCCCTTCATGATTAGGTGGGCTATATAAAATGTTTTTCTAACCACTTTGGCCATGGTTGTCAAATGAGAGATTGCCATCAACTTGGGTCCCCAGGTCCCTAATTACTTCTTCTGTACTTATGGATTACCACCTATGTGGTAATTTGTGGCACTTTGTTTTTGCCAAAGGGGATGACCATGCACTTTTGGCATTTAGCTTGAGGCCATGGCTCTGGCACCAGTTGTCTGTTTCTATGAGGCCCTTTGGAGGATGCTTGTGTCGGCTGGAGAGTCGATTATGGCCCAGTTTGCAGTCATCTGCGAACTTGGTCAGCCACAGTCCTTCCGTGTTGGCCTGTACCTCCGAGAAATATATACCGAACAAGAAAGGTCCCAGGACTGAGCCTTGTGGGACACCACTTGTAACTGGTTTGGAGTTTGACATAGCTCCAGCAATTCTAACCATGTGTGTTCTGTCCTTGAGCCAGTTTGCAATCCACCTAGTGACACAGGGGTTTATATTTAAGCTGGTGAGCTTATCTATAATGCCCGAGTGGGGTATTGTATCGAAGGCTTTTGCGAGGTCCAGGTAGGCTGTGTGGACCACCTTCCCCTCGTCAATGGCCTTGGTGACTGCTTCAAAGAAATAGCTCTCAAAGAAACTCTGTCCCTGTGGAAAATGAGGCAAGGTTGACTCACCATAAGAGCTTGCAATTTATATACTCTTTGCAGGTGTCAGTGCAATCAGTAAACCTGGTTTTCTATGTTAAGAACCTCAAGTCAGCCAAGATAGCTTGTTCAAATGGAGGAAGTGTTAGCCTCTCTAACACAAAATTAAGATCCCAAGGAGGGGCCACCAGTTTTTAGAGGCCTCTTATAGAAAACTCCTTTCAAAAACATTTTGACATGAATGTGCATGGAAAGAGGAGGAAGACAGACCACAGGATAGCAACTCACAAATTTTGTAAAATCACATGACTAGCCCTGAATCTAATGCCGCGGTGGTACGGCGGTAGTGTTGTTACCTCACAGCAAGAGGTTCTCCCGTTCGATTCTCGGCGTGGCTTGGGAGTGCCTCCTGTGTGGAGTCTGCATGTTGTCCCCGCAGTTGGGTAGTGTTCGAAAGACATGCGTGTGTAAATGAGCGTGCCTTCGTTGAAGGTTGGGCGTCGAGCTGGCACCTCGGCGTTTCGTAAAAATCTACTGTCAATCATTAGCGGACTGGAGTTCCGCTGTGGCGACCCCTTACCGGGAAAAATCCGAAAGACAAACAACAACATGACTAGCCCTGAATGGGTGCTAGCACCAACTAGAAAACCTCTTCCATTTGCTTTTCCATGATTTTCTAGTAGCAGGCTTTCTTGCTTCCATTAGCAGCTGCTGCATGTCCACAGTAAATCAGTGCCTAAAAGGAATTAAGACCCTATAGATGTCAGGGTGCCCCAAAAGTAGGCATATGCAAATGCGCATTATGCCAATATAATCTAATCCAAATAGGTGTTTGCATAATCAAGCAAAGCCCTTAGAAGGATAAGTCAGGGTCACCTGAGGGGAAGGTTAGGCCCCCCCATGCCTTTACCAAGTGGGGAGGGTATGAATGTTCCCTGTTTGTTTATGTACCACATTACTGTGGTGTTGTCTGTTCTGTGAGTGAGTAATTGTGTGGTGGAAGTCCTTCCAAAGCTGTAATGCATTTTATTATTAGCTGCTAGCATTTTTTTGGTTGATGTGGAGGCTTTTCTTTTTGGGACCATTTGCCCCATCTGTGGTGATAACGCTCTTGCTCTGCTGCAGCAGAATGGGAGCCTGTGTTTGCTTGACATTTGACATGCCCTACAAAATTCCTTTTGCTTGCCCACCCCAGAAATTCCTTTTTGCAAACATGGGGATTATGGTAGTATTGTTTCCAAACTGTGAATCCAGAGCTGCAGGGATTTTCCCTTGCAGTAGCCTGGTACTTTTGCTAGTATTTTCTGCAGCTTCCCAATGTTACCAGCCAAAACCCTTGCCCAGCACATGAAAGAAGTTGCTGTACGTGTTGATCTTGAATTTTGGTGTAGTAGAAATGTGTTTAGATGGAAATGTTCCTCCATGGGTAGTCTCCTCCTTTCCTTCTTCCTTGAAAAGCAGAAAAGCCTTGAATAAACAGCCTTCGACCTGAGGTACTCTCAGCCTCCTCTCTAGCTGCTTAAGAGCTTTGAAATTTCCTTGAGTTTAGCTTTGATTCTTGTGTTCTGTTTGAGGTTTGGCTTTTTTCTCATTTTTTGGTTGGAAGAGTGTGGAATGAAAATGCAATCTGTTTATAATTGTTTGGGATCCATTTGTCTGTTGTGACAAATATCAATTGTTTGCAAAAATACCAGCTTTCTCCCAAGCAAAGTGCTGCCTGAGACGTGGTTGGGGGCATGTGGTGAGGGTCATTGGCTCTTTTTTCCTAGCTTGTTGTGCACTGTGTCTCGCCAATCTCTTGGCTTGAGTTTGCCATTGTCGCTATCTACCTGGGGTTTGTTTGTTGCTGGAAAGTGCCACCAGTTTGAAGGAAGGGGCCAATTTCATGGGGTGTGTGGACCGCAAAAAGGTTTTGACAGTTTGCATGGTTTTGGCTTTTTTCCTCCTTTTCCGTATTATCTCCCAGCATTTAGTACCAAACAGCACATCCTTTCTTAAAGAGCATCTTAGAAGTTTTTGCTCTCATGTGCTCTTTGTTTTTTGTCTCTAAGTCTGATGACTGATCGAATCCAGAGCAGCCGCCACTTTGGCTTCACTTGATAGGGCATCACCACCACATTGCAGTGTGTTTACCCACTTGCTCTGCACTTATATCATATATCCTGTACCCTTTAAATCTGGTTGTTCAGGTTGGGAGATTTTTGTTCTTAATTGTGATAGCAGGAACTGTTGATATTTACTCTAATTATTAGGTTTGACTGGGGCAGGGAGGAGGCAGAGAACAGGGTTAAGAGCCTCCTAACAGAATCATCATCAGTATGTCCAACAGGGGGTATAATAGAGGTCTCTGTTGAGGAGTAACAAAAGAAATTCCCTAAGTCTTTTCTTGGAATCTGAAAAGATGGGCCTGTGCACAACAGGCCTCGTGGGATGCCTGGCTGCTATTGAAGGGCCCAAACAAAGGTATGGCAGAAAATAAAGCGGTATTCGGCTCTTGCTATGCACAAGAAATAAAATTATTATGTTTTTCTTCTGATCCAGGTCTGAGGCAGAAAAGTTTCCCCAGCAAGAGCCTTAACTTTTAAAAGAGACTTGGTTCAAATTTTAAAGTAATTCAGGAGCTGGCCGACCGGCATACCTGATGAACTGCTTCTGCCGAGGGCACCCAGCGGCAAAAAGACTGAAGAACATGGGCGTCGTGTGTTACCTATACTCTGGCCTCACTGGCGTCAAAGCGGCGACCAACCCGCGGACCAAGACTTTGGAATTATTAGGCCGACCGAGGACCACAGCTGGGCAAAACCCCATCTGTGATTACTGCAGCTGTATGCACGATGAACATCATGCAGGCAGTCAGGTGAAGTTGACTGGTGTCGGGGTGTATTAAGCACCCTTGCTTTTGTGTGAGTAGATCCAGTCTGTCAGGAAGACTGTGGTAATTCTCCCAGGCCATTTCCAAAAGAAGGGAGAAAGTACAGTTATGTACACTTACCATAAATGTAGCTGTTCGAGTGCATTCACTGTTGCAGTCATTACATTTGGGTTATCTGCTTGCAGTAGCCCTCAGTTGGCCTGATTAGTCTTGGGTCCTGCGTTGGTTGCTGTCCCTTCTTACGTGACATCAAGTCGTCAGGGGTATAAAACATGCAGCCGACGCCATTACATCAGTTTATCTTGCTCCAGATGTCAGGTGCCCTCCTAATGGGAAGCAATCAAATCTATAAATATACAAGGTTATACCTCCTGCAAAAAAGCAAATACACCAAAAAGCTTTTGAGCATAGTAAAGGAGAGTAGAGGTACAGCCAAAAGAAGTCAGGGGGCTGGAGGGAGGGTAACCAGGACTGCAACAGTGAATACACTTGAACATCTACATTTATGGTAAGTGTACACAACTGTACTATGTTCTTTGTGTTTCACTGTTGTAAGCTAAGGATGGGAGGAGGAATTTAGATAGCATTAGGACCAGCTATAAGGCCCTGCAAGACTGCAGTGGCAAAGCCAGCTCTGGATTTAGAGAAAATTGGCAGATGGTAATGCTTGGTGAAAGTATGTACAGAACTCCAGGTAGCAGCTTATAGGATGTCCCTGGTAGGAATGCCTCTGAGAAAGGCTGTAGAGGTATATACAGCCCTGGTTGAGTGGGGTCTGATCCCCCGTGGGAAAGTTTTCCACAGTGCTTGTAGCAGTAATGAATGCAATGGCCTATCCATTTGGAAATGGTTTGCTTTGAAACAGCTTTCCCCCTCTGCCCCTGCAGCAAATGCCACCAGCAGTTAGTCAGATTTCCTTTAAGATTTAGTCCTGTTCAAGTAGAATCCAAGTTGTCTGTGCACATCTAAGGAGTGCAGTATCCGTTCCCCTTTGTTCTGTGGATTAGGAAAGAGGGTTGGCAAATGAATGGACTGATTAAGGGCCACACTAGATACCACACTGAGCATGAAGCAGGGACTGGTCCTGAAGGACACCCTATCTGCAAGAAAGATGATGAAAGGCTCCACTGCCACGAGGGCCTGTAATTCTGATACCCTTCTTGCTGAAGTGATTGCTAAAAGGAAAGCTGTTTTTCAAGAAAGGAATTTTAAGTCTGCAGTAGCAGCTGGCTCGAAAGGAGGAAGAGTGAGTTTCTCCAATACAAAATTAAGGTCCCAGGCTGGTGTTGGATCTCCTTGGTTTGTCTTGTTTGATCTTTAGTAGTACTTTGGAGAGCAGAGGCAGAGGAGGAAAGGCATAAACTGATACGTTTTACCAGCTGAAAGACAGAGCATCCACTTTTCTAAGCTTGTTTGTGGAAAGCCCTTGTGCAAAATTTGTCCAATTGATAGTTCTGGGGGGAGGCAAACAGGTCTATACCTGGGCTCCTCCATTTGCTTGTCAACATGTTGAATACCCTTGGTTCCAGTTTCCACTCATGTGGGTCCATGAGGTTTCTGCTTAGTTCGCCTGCCAGTGTATTTAGTTTTCCTGGCAGGAATTGAGCTTGTAGATGCACTTGGTAGCTCAGGGCTGTGTTCCACAATGCCATGGCTAGTCTGCAGAGGGGGTAAGAATGTGTACCCCCCTGCTTGTTTATGTACCACATAACAGTGGTGTTGTCCATCTTTATCATTAATTGTCTTGGAAGAATGTAGTCCTTGAAGGCTGTAAGGGCATTCTGTAAAACTAACATTTCTTTTTGATTGATATGCAGGTGCATTTGACTTGGGTACCATTTGCCCGGAATGCACTTCCCTACCAGTGAGCCCCTCATGCATAGTCTGATGTGTCTGTTAGGGTTTGGGCGGCAGGGGGTAGTGTGAATGGCAGCCCCTTGTTTTGGTGGAAGGCCTCTGCCCACCAAAGAAACTCTAGGCGTAGGCAAGGTATGATGGGAATCATTGCTTCTAGATCCTGAGAATGTTGACACCATAGGCTTTTTAGATACCATTGTAGTTTCCTCTATGCAGTCTTGCATATGGAATTAGAAGAATGCAGGAGGCCATGAACCCCAAGACTTGTAGTACTTGCCTTGCAGATAGCAGAGTTTTTGTGGCCACTTGTTTGAAATAGGTTGTCAAATGAATTTGTTTCTCTGGTGTGGAAAGCCATCTGGGAAGTTGTATTCAAGCTTGCACCCAGGAATATAATTTGTTGACAGGGTACCAAGTGTGATTTATTTTCATTTATGGTGCATCTCAGACAAGTTAGCACTCTTTGTACAAAGGCCAGATGTTTCAAAAATATGGCCTGGCTTTCTGCCTGAATTAGACAATCGTCCGGGTATGGGTATATTTGAATATTTCTTTGCCTGCAAAATGCAATGACTGGAGCTAGGCACTTTGTGAATACCCTGGGCACAGTAGATAAGCCAAAGGGCAGTGCAGAGAACTGATCGTGCATGTAGCCTGCTTTGAAGCGTAGGTATCTTCTGCAAGATTCCCTGATTGGGATGTGCAGGTATGCTTCCTTTAAATCTAGCAACTGGTTAAGAGTCAGCATCTTGAACTTTGGAATCACCAAAAAGGTGTTTAGAGTAGACAGGTCCAGGATAGGACGCCATGAACTGTATTTTCGGGGTACCGGGAAAAGTCTCGAGTAGAAACCTTGTCCCTTTTCCTCTTCTTTTACCAACTGAATAGCCCCCATGCTTAAGAGAGAAAGTCCTTGCTTTTGGGCCTCTGTCCACTGATTTGGGGGTAGATCTGGCCATCCGCTTGGTGTTGATAATGTGTGGAAGTGAAATCTGTATCCCTGGGACACTATATTTAAAACCCATTTGTCCTGGGTAATGAGTTCCCAGTTCTTTGCATGAAGAGCAATCTTTCCCCCCAAAGGGGCAGTCAGTTGAGAAGCGCTTGGAAGTTTTAAAAATAAGTCATTGAGGCAGTTTATCATAGGGGGTAGTTTTATTACTCCCATATTTGGAAGTGGAGGCCCCCCACTGCTTAGTCCTGTGCGAACCCTGCTGGGTCTGGGTTTGGACTGAAGGTCTGGAAGAGGCAGGAAAGGACCAATTCTTGGAAGGCCAATGCCTACTAAACCTTGGAGGTTGTACTTGTAAAAAATCTTTTAACAGTTTGCATAGATTTAGCTTTTTCCTCCATCTTTTTAAGAACCTCTTTTGCCTTGTTGCCAAACAGGCGGTCCTGGTTTAAGGGAGCATCCAGTAATTTCGCTTTAACATGATCTGGCAAGGATTGCTCCTTAAGCCAAGCATGCCTTCTAAGTACAGACCCAGTTACAGCAGCCCTGCAAGATGCCTCTAGTGAATCAAAACCACATTGCAAAGTATGTTTTCCAACTTGTTCAGCTGAATGCAGTACATTCTGTAAATCCTTAATTTCAGCACAATCAGGAATCAACATAATTTTCTGTTTAAGCAATCCAATAATATGCGGCTGATACTTTAACATGTGAAACTGACAGTTTAAGGCCCCAATGGCCAAAGTTGCAGAAGTGTATACCTTCTTACCCCATCTATCCAGCGTCGAGGAGTCTATCAAAGGGAGTAGGATTTTTGGCAGTAGTAGCTTTAATGCCCTTGGGTCCCTGTGTAATGGTTTCAGGAGCCGCAGTAGGATTTTTAAAAAGGAACTTGAGAGTCAGGGACCCTATAATATCTATCCGGTTTTCTGGGAGCAGGAGGTAGAGAGTCAGGGGCCAAGCTAGATTCCGAAAAGGCATCATCAACAATGTCTAGTACAGGAGGTATGGCTAAAGGTCTGTGCTGGGGGAGTAGTAAGAAATCCCTAAGCCTCTTTTTAGAATCCGAGGAATCCTGACTTTCCCAATGAAAATGCTCTCTGAGAGTATGCAAGGTTTCACCAAAAGAGAAATCCTCTGGGGGAGAAGCAGAGGGAATAGAGTCCTCTGCATCAGAGTCTCAAAGGTAGATAAGGGTAAATCCTGGTCATCAGAGGAGACAGAAAATTCAGAATCCTGGTCAGAACTATCATAAGCAAACTCAGTCCTAGGTCTGTTAGAGGGGGAAGGTTGGTTTCCCCTGATTAAAGTAATAAGGTATTCAGCCATTCTTATCATTTGTTTTTTAGGCATAGAGGCCTGACCATGCGGTCTGTGCATCAGTTTTCTAAGCATGGTTTGAGCTTTAGGCCTTGAAGAAGAAGGCGTCTGTTTAATATGCAAGTCAGTAGGCCTAAATATACCCTCAGAAGCCGGTGCCTGCACACCAAGGTACAGACATCTGCAGGTTCCACAGTTGAAGCATCTCGCGGCATACCGGACTCCGAATGGGTCTCAGTAGAGGTCTGCAAATCAGAAGTAGCAGGTATCAGGGGCTGCGAAAGCGCCTCACTGAGTACCAGAGAACTGGCGACTGGCTTAGGAGAAGCGTCGTCGGCAGCTTTGGACCTAGGTGGTCTGTCTCAGTCTTTATCTTTGCGTTTTTTCGGAAAGTCGGTAGTTGGATGGCTTACCGAAGACCTACCCGGATAATTGAAACGAGCACCAAAATATTTATAAGCGAAAATATACCAATGACTGATAGTTCGTGGTTTAAATAAGGCACAAAACCGACAGCGAGGTACATCGTGGTCAGGGCCCAGGCAAGGAACACAGTACGAATGAAAATCTTTATGAGGTATTTGCTTTCCACAATTATTTACTTTTACTGACATCGGTTTAGAGCAAGAAAAAGTTTCCCCAATAGGGTACTTAGCTTTTAGTTGAAGACTTCGGTTCTGAAACTCAAAAATGAAAATTTCAGGAGTCGGACGGCCGGCACTTGTGAAATGCTTCTGCTTTGGGCACTGCACGGCAAGAAAGACTGATGTAATGGCGTCAGCTGCATGTTTTGTACCCCTGACGACTTGACGTCATGGAAAAAGGGACAGCAACCGCCGCAGGACCCAAGACTTTGTTAATCAAGCCGAATGAGGGCTACTGCAAGCAGATAACCCAAATGTGATCACTGCAACAGTGAAACACGAAGAATATCCACAGTTGCTTGGGCCAGAATCAGGTCACCACAATGACCTTGGGGGATTCCTTCTGAATCTTCAAAAGTACCCTGGGTATTAGTGAAAAGGATGTTAAAGTATACAGGAACATTCCTATCCAAGGAAAAGAAAAGGCATAGTCTTTCAAGCCTTCTTGTATGGGGTACTGCAGCAAAATCTTGCCCGCTGATTGTTCAGAGAGGAGGCAAGTCAGTCTAACTTGAGGAACACCCCACAGATGGATCAAATCTCGGAAGACCCCCGATCTAGTTTCCATTCATGAGGGTCTGCTCTTGTCCTGCTCAATTCGTCTGCCACATAATTGTGCTCTGACAGAATGCGGGATGCCTATAGAGTAAGACAGACTGTGCTGCGAAGCTTATCCCAAGCTAACATGGCCAAGTCTGCAAAGGGGGTACGAGCTGGTTTCCTCTTGCTTGGTGATGTACCGTATGACTGTGGTATTGTCTGAAACAACTTGAAGAGGTCCCAAGGACCAAAGATGACTCAGAGGGTTGATTGAGCGTCTTGACCGTCTTGATAAGAGCAAGGATCTCTTTTACATATGCGTGCTTGCATCTGTCTTTGGTGTGTCCCACAGAGCTTGCACTTTTAGCCCCTCCTGAAACTACACCACACGCAAAGTCTGAGGTGTCTGTTGTGATTGACTGCTTTGGAACAGGGAGGAAAAAGGGGAGGCCTGGACTTAAGGATAGCTGCTGTCTCCACCAAGTGACTTCTCTTCTGACAATTGGTACTAGACCAAAGAGCTGCATCTTCTGATGTGGTGTCCTGCCAGGAATATCATGAGAACCACAGAAGTCATGAGACTCAAAATCCTGAGGTACACACTTGCAGTAACCGAAGTCTGTGTGGAAAACCCTAGAAATAGGTCTAGATATAGATATATTTTTTGCTGTTGGAAGAAAAATGAACTCTGATGTCTAGTTAACATCCCAGAAACACAACCCTGTGAGAAGAGTCAAGACTTCTGAATGTTCTCTTGAAATCCCAGCTAGAGTAAGAGAGATTCCTGTCACTATGAAAAAGAATGTACAAAGATAAGCTAGACACTTTGAACATTCTTGATGAGTGGATAGTCCAAAACGTAAGGCAGAGAATTGATAATGGGATCCAGACGCACAAAACCTTAAAAAAGACGCTTGAAATCTGTATGAATAGGAGATGTGACAACATCTTTTAAATCAGATCTGTATTACCAAATCGAAAAACCCTTTACGCAAATACCTAAACAGCGACATCTATAACGTGAACCGCGAAATCCCTAACGCACTAAACAGTGAAAAATAAAATAAAATAACTGTCACAGTCGGCCAACCCCACCACCCACTACATACTACCTACCCCAAAAAAATAAACCACATACAACACTAACTAAATCCTACTTTTAACCTAAAGTAAAGCATCAAAACCCTACTTCTAACCATACACTAAACCCCACATACACAATTAACTATGCACTATCCTTAACCCCTCCCTAACCCTAAGGTCCGTAACTACCGCACATTTCCCCTACAGACATACACCCAAAAAAAAAAAAAAATAATACACATACATGCACAGTAATAATAAATCCCTACTTCTAACACTACACTAAATCTTACATACATTACCTATCTATTCACTTATCTTAACCCACATCCTAACCCTAAAGTCCTATCTATCACACACTTACCTTACGGAGCTATACCGCAGACGGGCCAACAATTACACTTTGACATTTACATTTTCACTATTTTGGACGTTTGGCGTTTCCGTCTTTCTCGCAATCCATATCGCTCTTTTTGTATTTGCAATTATGGTCTTTCAATCTGGTAATAGGAACCCTTTAAATCTAGTGTTACCGGAAAACTTTAATGAGGGAAATGGTGTAGCAGGTTGTGAAGTGACATTTTGAATTTGTGCATTATCAAACGGGTTAGGAAAGAAAGACCTAGAACTGGTCTCAAAGAATTTTCCTTCTTTGGCACTAAAAACAATAAAACCCCTTTCCACTTGGGAAGGGGGAAAATAAATGTAGATGTTCGAGTGTACTCACTCTTGCAGTCGTGACTTGTGGGATTTCCTGATATGGAAGTCCCTGGCTGGCCGGACTACCAGAGTAAACATCTCCCTCCTAAAGACGGTGGATGCCCTATCCAATGTCAATACGCTTGGGTATAAAGGGAGCCAGAAGGTAGGAGCCACCAGGATGAACCATGAGCAATGGTCCAATGCAGAAAATGGACCCTGCAGAGAGACCAATTAGGGGGTCCCTCTGGTTAGTGAAGATGACAGAAGAAGACTGTTAGTGTAAGCAAAGAGGGAAGAAGGGAGGGAAAAGAAGGCTTACATCTGCTAGTTCTCTCCTCTCCTGCACTTTTACTAGCTTATTAGTCCAGCACTTTACCAGACTTCTTGTAGCAATTATTTTAGCACACAAAAGTGCTACCAGCACTAAACATTCTACAAAGAAACAAATGCAGTACTCATTATTAATGCCTACCCTCCAAGAATGTCTAAAGGTCAGTTCCCTGTGCTTTCTCCTATTACCCTGGTGAACTTGGGCATCCTGAGGCAATGCAGCAACTGCCTCATGTACACTGACAACCCTCTCCTCTTACCTCCCAACACTCAGACTTGCGGAGAGGTGCACTTATATATCCAAATGGAAACCATGCAATCCCCAGCCAAGACCAGAACAGCTGGTCAAGAGGAGAAGGTCAACACTTGCACCACACCACATGGAACACACAGCCCTCCAGAACACACATCAGCACTGCCTTCACATAAAAATTCATACCACACACCCACCTTCGCGGAGGCTCTCAATAAAAATTTACCCAAACAGCAGAGGCCTCCAAGGCAGAAATGCACTCTGCCACCACAACACAACATTAATCACGATACACAACTCTCCTAAACACACTGTGCCACTCAACCAAAGCCCTTAAGGCAAAACAGCATGCCCCCCACACTAGTCATAGGTAACTCGATAGTGAGGCCCCTCTGATGTCCCACTCACTAGACAGAATAAGGAGAAAGTAACAATCGACTGCCTGTAAGGTGCTAGGGTCCGCCACAATGCACACACTCAGGTCCCTCAACAACCGGTACAAATATGACACTCTCATTGTACATGTGGGTGTGAATGACCAGAGACCTACCTCCCTGGACTACATGAAGAAAGACATGGAGGATCTCTCTGATTATGTATCCCAGGCGGGTATGACCCTAGCCCTGAGCAGCATCCTACCATCACCAAGAATGATACCATAGTACAAGCAGAAAATGACGGATTTCAACAACTGGCCAAGTTTCTGGTGTCATTCCAAGGGGATCCAGTATCAGTCTGCCTGGGATGACATGATTGACAGACCTCGATGCTTTACCAGAGATGGCCTGCAACTGTCACCCCTGGGCTTCTGGATACTGGCCAAGGCTCTTGCCACCCCTATAGTGCCTTTTTTAGGCTGCGTTCCAAAGACCAGATTACCACCGTTAACAGCTACAAACAAATGCAATCTGAGGGTCATGCTGCTCAATGCTGGAAGTCTAAATCTCAAAATGCACTCGCTCGAAGCACTCCTTAAAATGGAGAACATCGACATTTGTGCTGTAACAGAGACCTGGTTCAAAGCAGCAGAAAGCACCCCTGCACTACCAGGCTACAACTCATTCCACACCTTTCGGCCCCAGCACTTGGACCGAAGCGCCAAAGGTGGTGGTGTTTCCATATTCATAAAGGCTGCGCACACCTCCAGACTGGTAGCCCAACATAATGCATCAAAGATACTTCAGGTGCAGCTACCATTGGGTAAGACAGTGATTCAGGTCTTAGCTTTCTATAGGTCCCCAACTATGGCCCAATACTCACACTCCACATTCCTAAGCACCCTGGAGAATATTAGGGTCAACCTAACTTTCATACTGGGCAACATCAACTACCCCTCCATTAACTGGGAAACCTACTCGTGTATCAATACACTTGCCCAACGTTTCCTGGAATTCATTAATTCCAATGCCCTGGACCAGCTCGTTCTTACCCCCACTAGAAGTAGCAACATCCTTGACCTGGTCACTACTAACTTGGGAGACCATTGCTCTACACCAACAGTCACTCCTCCCTGGTTAGATCGACTGCCATAAACAAACTCTACAACAGAAGGAAGAAACTGAGGCGGAATAAAGTGAAGTCCCAAGACTGGAAAAACTCCCTTATCAGCCTCAACAAAAATTGAGATCCCTCATCAAATCCTCTAAAGCTAGCTATGAAAACAGAATTGTAGCAGATAGTAAAGACAACCATAAGGTCTTCTATAGTTATGTAAAGAATCTCAAATGACAATACCCAGATTTGCTCTGAGCTACTGCACAATGGTACCTCCTACACCGAGCCAACGGATATTGCCAACATACTAGCCAACAGATTTAGTGCTAACTTTACCCCCCCCCCCCAAAGGACCAATCACAATACCAGTAGATTGCCAGGCACCCAGTATTACTGCTGCACAAGTTAAAACAGCACTGTCCAAAGCCAAGAATACAGCTTCTATGGGACCTGACAACATCCTTGGTTGTGTTCTACATGAATTGCAGAGTGAACTGGCACCACACCTGTGTGCCCTGTTCAAACACAGTCTCACCTCAGGCTTTGTCCCTACCGAATGGCACACTGCTACAGTCATCCCTCTCCACAAAGGAGCGACTACAGATCCTGGGAACTATCCCATTAGCCTGACGAGTCTGATATGCAAAGCTATGGAATGCATCATCATGGACCTAATAAAAGTACAGTTGTGTACACTTACCATAAATGTAGATGTTTGTGTGTATTCACTGTTGCAGTCATTACACTTGGGTTATCCCTGCTGGCAGGTTACCCTCAGTCGGCCTGAATTCCAAAGTCTAGGTCCGGCGTCGGTTGCTGTTGCCTCTTCCCTAATGTCAGTGCGCCAGGGGTATAAAAGATGCAGCCGATGCAATTTTCTTCAGTTTTCTTGCCCCAGATGTCAGGTGCCCCTAAAGGGTAGGCTAAAAATATGCCAGTAATACATGCATGCACCAAAAATATAATACCTTCATCTACAAGCAAATACACTACATAGGTTGTATAGATTAGAGAAGTGTAGATAAGTTCCAGCAAAGAGATGGGGGGTGGAGGGTGGGTAACCCTGGAATCTCTATCACAGGGGGTAGGATTTTTAGCAGTAGAAGCCTTAACGGCCTTGGGACCCTGAGAAATGGTTTCAGGGTCAGCAGTAGGGTTTTTAAAAAGTAATTTGTGGGAGTCAGGAAAGTAGAGTTGTGTACACTTACCATAAAAATAGATTTTTGAGTGTATTCACTGTTGCAGTCATTACATTTGGGTAATCTGCTGGCAGGTTGCCCTCAGTCGGCCTGATTATCAAAGTCTTGGGTCCTGCTTTGGTTGCTGTCCCTTCTTCCATGACGTCAGGGGTATAAAACATGCAGTAGACACCATTTTCATCAGTTTTTCTTGCACCAGATGTCAGGTGCCCCTCAAATGGGGAGCAAAATATATATATATATATATATATATATATATAGATAGATATAAATTTATATATATATATATGTATATATATATATATATATATATATATATATATATATATATATATATATATATATATATATATATATACACATATACACATACATACACATGTAATTTAGAACACAAAAAATATACCTCCAAATAAAAGCAAATACAACAAAAAGGCTTTTGAGCATAGTAACATAAGGAAGAGGTATAAAAACAGAAAAGTAGGGGGCTGGCAGGTGGGTAACCAGGACTGCAACAGTGAACATACTTGAACATCTACATTTATGGTAAGTGTATACAACTGTACTATGTTCTTCGTGTTTCACTGTTGCAGTCATTACACTTGGGTTGAATCCCAAAGCTATGGTTGGGAGGCTGGAGCTAAATCGTATTAGGAGCGGCTATGAGGCCCTGCAGGACTGCAGTGGCAAAGCCTGCCCTGGATTTAGAGTAGAGTGTTAAATGATGGTGCTTTGCAAAGGTGTGCACTGAACTCCAGGTAGCAGCCTCTAAAATGTCTTTGGTTGGTACTCCCCTGAGGAAGGCTGCTGAAGTGGCTGCTGCTCTGGTTGAATGTGGCCTGATGCACTTAGGCTCTGGCTTGCCATGTTGTGAATAGCAGAAACGAATGCAGTGGCCTATCCACTTAGAAATAGTCTGCTTTGAAATAGCCTTTCCTTGTGATCCTGCAGCATATGCCACCAGTAGTTGTTCTGTCTTTCTGAAAGCTTTGGTTCTGTTCAAACAGAAGCGTAGCTGTCTGTGTTTGTCCAAAGAATGCAGAATTCTTTCCCCCTTATTCTGTGGGTTTGGATAAAAAGTAGGCAAATGGATAGTTTGGTTAAGGGCCACACTGGACACTACCTTAGGCATAAATGTCGGGTTTGTCCTTAGAGAAACCCTGTCTGGATAAAAAAAATGATAAAAGGTTCTACAGCCACGAGTGCCTGTAGCTCTGAGACTCTTCTTGCAGAGGTTATTGCACGAGCAGAGCTGTTTTCCAAGATAAAAACTTTATATCAGCTGTAGCGGCTGGCTCAAAAGAAGGCAGAGTGAGTTTTTCCAAAACATAATTGAGGTCCCATGCAGGTATTGGTGATCTCTTTGGAGGCCTTAAGTTTTTGGCTCCTCTGAAGTATTGCCTTAACGGATGAGAAAAGATTGGTGGCTCTGTGTTGTAATGAGCCGAAATGGCAGAGGCATGAATTTTAATTGATGAAAAAGATAGGCCTTTGTCCAGCATCTCAGTTAAGTACTGCAAAATCTGAGGAATGTTTGGTACTGCTGTGTCAATTCCTTCTGCCTGGTTCCAAGCACAGAATCTATTCCATTTTCCAGCATAAGATTCTCTAGTACTAGGCCTTGTGGCCTCCAAAATGACATTCATCACAGCTTTACTGAGAGGTGTGTTTTGTATGGCTACATTATCCGCCATGCAGCCAGATTTAAGGTCTTGAGTTGGCTGTGCAGGATCTGATTGTTTTGTTGGGACAGTAGGTGAGGTAAGGTCCAGGCTGTGCATTGAGTCAAGTTCCTTAGGATTGGATACCAGTACTGGTGGGGCCAGTCTGGGGCAATCAGTATCATTTTCAGCTTCTCTTGTCTGACCTTTAGGAGTACCTTGGGGAGGAGAGGCAGTGGAGGAAAGGCATATACTGTTATGTTTATCCAGCTGAAAGATAGGGCATCCACTTTCCATGCTTGTCTGTGATAAGTCCTTGTGCAGAATCTCTTTAGTTGGCACACGTGAAAGAAAACAAAAGCTGGATAAACGCCTGGTATACACCTCAAGAGAAAAAAAATGAAAAGACCAATGGTTAGACCACAGCTGAAGATAAAAATGGAATAATACACGTCAGGAAATAAATCACTTGCAGCTTCACAGTAGTGCCTTTTATAAAACCAAAAGTTGTAACTGAGATGTAGTAGTCAAGGGAGGAAACGGTTCACTTGCAGTTTCACACCACTTTATTAAACAAGAGTAAGCTACGATCTAAGTCAGCTGATCGCTTCTTCATACTCATAAAAACAGTTAAAACATTGGTATTTAAAATATGGTTCAACCAATGAAAACACATATAGAACTATGACATAGACTAATTAAAATTGCATACATCAGTACATTAATTTGCCTTATATTCTGCATAAGATGAAATAAAATATACATATAACAGACACATTTTATGTAATAATCCATATTACTTAATGTTTTAGTGGTCTGGATTTTAAAAAAGGTTTCAAGGAAACAGCATTGTTCAATCCAGGAGACCTATCTGCCTGAAGTAGTAAAATCCATCTCTACCTTATTCCTTATATCACCTCCCCTCTTACTTTTATTATTTCTAAAACCATGAAATTAAAAATATGTTTCCTATCTTCTTCTTCCACATGTTTTGCTAAAGCACTTGTGTCTTTTTTTACTTCTTATATCTCTAAGGTGTTCAAGGATACGTTCCTTTAGACACCTATTGGTTTTGCCTATATAAAAGGCATGACAGACAGTGCAGAAGCTGAAATTTAGAAGTTATATACCTACCATAACGTTCCATGTTAGTTGTCTTCTCTCGCCTTCTTTCTTGCTGGATGGGTTCGGAGCCGATACTGCCCGACTGGCACTTGCTAAGCTCGAGAGTCACTTTTACCAGCTCGAGGCAGCCCCATATCCCATGATGCAAGACTGTATATACCCAGATCTCGTTTGGTACTTATAGGGAAAACACCTAGCACAAAAAATCTTTCCACTAAGGAAAGAAGAGCAATAAGCCTAAACAAAAAGGCTATAATGGGAACCCAGATAACTAACTGGCGCCCAAAGAAGCAATCTTCCTGACAAGGGAGATCAAAGTCTGTCCAGGCAAGGGGGCAGGAGGGAGGGTCGCAAGAAAGAAGGCGAGAGAAGACAACTAACATGGAACGTTATGGTAGGTACATTAACTTCTAAATGTTAAGTTGTCAATCTCGCCTTCATTCTTGCTGGATGGGACAGGCCCCTAGCACCTCTATCCTGGGTGGCTCAATGGAACAGACTCTTGAGAACCGTAGAACCAAAACTGGCTCTATCCCTGGAGGCCAAATCCAATTTGTAATGAGAAACAAAGGTATGAGGAGTGGCCCAAGTGGCTGCTGCACAAACAGTATCTAAGGGAAGTCTAGCCTGAAAAGCTGTGGAAGTGGCTAAGCTTCTGGTGGAATGTGCCTTTGGTTTAGAGCACAGCTGTTTGCCCCCAAGTTGATAGATTTCGGAAATGGTGGAAGAAAGCCATCTAGACAAGGTCACTTTAGAAACAGGAAGGCCTTTCTTATTCTGAGCATAAGAAAGAAAGAGTTTATCAGACTTTCTGAATTGTTTTGTTCTGTCCAAATAATATCTGAGTTGGCGGTGAACATCAAGATAATGTAATTTTTGTTCTGATCTGTTGGAGTAATTGGGGAAAAATACGGGGCGATCAATAGATTGGTTTAAATTTGTTTTTGAAGCAACCTTGGGCAAAAAGGAAGGATTAGTTCTCAAGGATACTCTGTCCTTGTGGAAGACCAAATATGGGGGACGAACAGAAAGGGCATGCAGTTCTGACACTCTCCTAGCCGAGGTAATAGCGACAAGGAAGAGTGTCTTCCAAGAAAGAAACTTTAGAGAACATGAAACAGCTGGCTCGAAGGGAGGAAGAATTAAGGATGTCAGCACTAGATTTAGGTCCCATTGAGGAGGAGGACTCCTGACAGGAGGATTAAGGAGAAAAACTCCTCTTAGAAAAGCTTTACAAAGCCTGTGGGGACATAATGTTATGGTCTGCAAAACCGACATGAAAGTTCGAGATCGCAGCTAACTGAACTTTGACAGTGGAAGCTGAAGAACCTGATTTAAGGATTTCCGCTAAAAAATCCAAAACTGTATGAACCGGGGCAGTAAAAGGATCTATATTCCTTGATTTCACCCAAAGGGAGAAACGTTTCCACTTGCTAGTGTAAATCCTTCTAGTAGAGGATTTAAGAGAAGCCACTATGATATCCCCTAACAGGGTTAGAGATCATAGGAAGCCTGGCTAAGGAGGGAAGTGGAGCAACCAAGCTGTGAGGTTGAGAGAAGGAATGGACCGATGCAGCTGACCCGATTGGTGGATCAGAAGATCTGGCACTGGGTCCAGATGCCACGGCTGCACCAAGAGGTGACGATGGAGGAACAGAAACCAAATTTGTCGAGGCCAATACGGGGCAATGAGAATTATTTTGGCTCTCAAAACGGTAGCTTTCTGGAGTACTTGTGGTATCAAAGGAAAGGGAGGAAAGGCATAAAGAAGTCCCTGGGGCAAATCTTGGGTAAGAGCGTCTCTGGGGGGATGGCCTGGCAGTGGGAAGAGAGAGAAGAAGTCCGGGCATTTGCTGTTTTGGGGAGTAGCAAAAAGATCGCAACATGGGCGGCCCCATTCTTGAAAAATCTCCTCCACTATAGATTGCTTGAGAGACCACTCATGAGGCATGAGAATAGCTCTGCTCAATCTGTCCGCTAAAATGTTGGTTTTCCCAGGGATATGCGTTGCTACCAGAAACCGATGAGAGATCGCCCATTGCCAAAGTCTGAGAGCTTCTCGACACAAGGGGTAGGACTTGGTTCCGCCCTGTTTGTTGATATACCACACTACGGACATATTGTCCATGTGAACTGCAACTGTTCCCAAGGGAAGAAAGTCGCTGAGGGCTTGCAACGTTAAAAGCACTGCTCTCATCTCTAGGACATTTATGTGCAGGTGGTATTCGAACGGTTGCCACATCCCATGAACCATCCTGCCCTGATAATGACCCCCCCACCCGATCAGGGAGGCGTCCGTAGTGACTGTGGCTACCGGGGCCGGGGAAACAAAAGGTCTGCCCTGATGAACCTGGGGAGAAGAAATCCACCAGGATAGATGGTTTTTGCAAGTTTGTGTCACCAGAATTTGGTGACGTATGGGGAGTTGTTGGTAAGACCATTGGGTGAACAACATCCATTGAAGGAGACTCATCTAAAAGCGGGACAACGGGAGAAGAGTAATGGCAGCTGCCATGAGGCCCAATACCTTTAGGACTAGTCTGGCTTGCACCTTTTTGCTGGCAAGGATGATCCGCACATGGTTTTGGATGTCTAGGATTCTGTTGCTTGTGAGGTTTGCTGACATCCGGACAGTGTCTAAATTTGCGCCTATAAAAGTAATTGATTGGCAGGGCAATAAGGAGGATTTTTCGTAGTTGATGGAAATTCCTAAATGAGTGCAGAGATTTAGGGTATAATCTCTGGCTTGGAGAACTTGATGCCTGGTGGTAGCTGAGAGGAGCCGGTCGTCGAGATACGGAAACACCTGGAATCCTTGACGTCTCAGGTGAGCCGTGACCACTGCCATACATTTGGTGAACACTCTGGGGGCTGTAGTGAGACCAAAGGGCAGGGCTCTGAATTGGTAATGACTGGACCCCAGCCGAAAGCGGAGAAACCTTCTGGAGCGTCTGTGGATTTTTATGTGATAGTACGCATCCTGAAGGTCTATTGAGCACATCCAGTTGTCTTTGCCCAGAAAGGGCAAAATCGATTGAAGTGTGACCATCCGAAATCTTGTCTTTTTCACGGACTTGTTGAGTCTGCTGAGGTCCAATACTGGTCTCCAATCTCCCGTCTTCTTGGGAACCAAAAAGAACCTTGAGTAGATTCCAGGCTCTGAATGGTCTGTTGGAACTGGCTGAATGGCCCTTTTTTGTAGAAGCTTTGATACTTCTAATTTTGCGATTTCCCTTAGACCGGGTGAAACATCTGGAAGGGAATTTTTGTGAGTGAAGGGACTTTCCTCGAAAGGAATCTTGTAACCCTCGGATATGATCGACTGTACCCATTTGTCTTGTGAAAGGGAAAGCCAGGCTTCTGGGTACAGTGATAATCTTCCCCCGACTGCCTCCAAGGATGGACAGTCGGGCAACACCTCAGGGATGCTGGAAGGGCTTGTCAGAGAGGCTCTCTGCTTCCCTGGTTTTGTGGACCCCCTCTGCCCCTAGGGCGGCATCTGCTATTATTACCCCCTCTGCCTCTAGGGGTAAACTGACCACGTGTATCCAGCGTGACTCCCTGAGATTTACGGAACCACATCTTTCCGCCCTTCTGTCCTTTAGGGTAAGGCCTAGAAGGGGTGGAAAACGGACCCCACGGCAGAGAGAGTCTTGCCGTCTTGCTCACACCTGGTCAACGTATCCTTCACCTGAGGACCAAACAAAGTTGCTCCATCGAAGGGAGAGTTTGTGAAGGACGCCTTAAAGGGATCTGCAAAATTACAGAGCTGCATCCAGGATTGACGCCTAAGAGCCACTCCTGTCCCTGCAGCTCTACTCGCTCCATCTGCTGCATACGAAATCAGCCGCATGGAGGAGTTGGCTATGGAGTTAAGGATTCCTAGCTGAGAAGCAATCTTATCTTGAGCCCCTGGAGCTGTAGGATCCTGTACTACTTCACCTAATTCTTTAAGGATGTCCCTTTGAAGTCTGGTGAAGTGACATAAGTAATTCAGCGAACGCATAGCAAAGGTCGCTGAGGAAAACATCCACTTACCATACCTGTCCATGGTCCTAGAATCTTTGTTAGGAGGATGGACTGGTACGGAAGGATCTGCAAGTTCCGTCTTAGTGGCAGCCGCCACCACCATGGTATCAACAGGGACACCTTTTGTAAGGAATTGCTTTTCGGAAGGGGCTGTAATAAATTTAGAAGGCCTGTTGGGAACTGGTTCTACGGAATCAGGAGCTGCCCACGCCTTCTGAGCTATTACCTCCATGAGGGGGTCAAAAGGCGGAGACACCCAGGAGGTGGAGGGTCGAGATCCGAACGCCTCGAGGTATACAGACTCATCCTCGGAGGAGTTTATGGAGGGCCAGTTTCCCCTCTGTTTTAGGAGTTCTAGGATGTCTGAAAAAGAGACATCCTCAGAGGGGGATCTTGGGGTCCCCTCCGACTCATCTAAGTCGGTATCCGAAGTAGTAGACTCAGGGGAGTCCAGGTGCTTCCTCTTACAACTCCTCTTGCGTGGAGGATCTCCTGACGGATCAGGAGAATCCTCGGAAGAGGGGGTTCCTCCCAGTGGGGAAACCTGAGGCGGTGGATCTCTCGGTCCGGGAGCAAGAGAGTGGGAAGAGATATCAACAGGCAATCAAGAGGGAGGAGCTAAAGGAATAGACTGCTGACTGAGCCCAGGGGCCAGCACACTCCTCATCACCTCGGCTCCTCCCAGGGAGATCCGAGAGAACCCGTTCGAAGAAACTGGGACTCCCAGGGCCCACCGAAGGGAAGGCTCCGAGGCAGATGTCGGAGCCGAGCTCACCAAGGCCAAGCTCCAAGGGAAGAGCGGGTCGGACAAGGGTCTGATGCCACTCACCCCTCTGAGCAGACCAGGAAGCCCGCCACGAATCCCTCCAAGGAAGGTCTCGAGGAGGAGATAAGAGTAGATGCTGAAGGCGCAGAAGGGGGGGGGGGGTATCTGCCCCTCAGCCATAGCAGTAACTATTCCCGTAGACTCCAGCTCCAAACTCTGGGGTAGAGTCGAAGGAGGAACTTGAAGAGGGTGTGGACTAATAGTCGTCTGTTGAGACGGACTATGAAGCATTTGGGCTAGTGCCTGAGATTTTAACAATCTGCTTACCACCCTCTCTAAATCATGGTCTGACAACCTGGAAGACCTAGATGATCGGCTCCGATGGCTCCGCTCCGAAAGAAGAGGTGAGGTCGGAGCCGACAGTATTTGTTCCAAAGAGGGGGACCTGGACCTCTTCCTTGAAGGAACCATCGGAGCCGAAGAAACCACGGATCCAGACGGAGCCGATAACTTTTCGGCTCAGAGTGTAGGTATAGATGTATCGGCTCCAGCAAGGAAGTTATGGCGTCGGAGCCGGTCGGCGTCAACACCGAAGCCCGGGCCACATGGACGTCGGAGCCAGTCGGAGCCGACACCAAAGTGACCGTCAAAGTATCGGCACCGATAGCCATCGGTGCCGAAGATTTTTCCAAGCTAAGATCGGCTCCAGCCGGAGCCGATCTAGACTCCGAAGGAGTCGGAGCCAAGGCCGAAGGCTTAGGAACAGAAACCTGGGCCTTGGTAGTCTTAGAGGGCTTACCAGGAGCAGATTTTGTCGGGGAGCCCTCCGGTTTAAGAAGTCCTCTTAATATAAGTTTATTCCTCCTTTCCTGCAGGACTCTCTGGCTAAAGGAGTGACAAATTGCACAGGAGTCCTGCAGGTGGAGAGGTTCCAGGCAGTATATACAAGAAGTGTGACCGTCTGTCAGAGACATCTTCTGACAGCACGAGTCACACTTCTTGAAGCCTGAGACCCTCTGTTCTTTGGACATGGTGCTTTTCTAAACACAAAACACACACACAGTCCCGAATCAGAACAATTAAAGTTAAGGTAATAACTAAATTCACACACACACACACACACACACACACACACCCTAACAGAGGGGGGGATGGGAGGGAATGAAGGCCTGACTAAAAAATTAAACTAGGGAAAGTAAACTTAGTCAGAAAAACCCTTATAAGTATCTTAACAGTAATAGAAAACTATTGAAAAAGAGAAAATTTAAGGAATGGGGTGACTAAATGTATAATAATAAACACTTACCAGGAGCTGGTAAAAGGATTACCTCATCAGCGAAGCGGCAAACGAGATCTGGGTATATACCGCCTTGCATCATGGGATATGGGGCTGCCTCGAGCTGGTAAAAGTGACTCTCGAGCTTAGCAAGTGCCAAGTCGGAGCAGAGGATCGGCTCCGAACCCATCCAGCAAGAATGAAGGCGAGATTGACAACTTAACATAAACCAAATTTTGTGTTCTGCAGTCAGCATAAAAATCTATATCAATTATAAATCCTAGTGTAGGATGTTTATATGTAGATTTATTATATAAATAGTCACATGCTGTACAATTTCTGCAAGGAAAAGTCCCCTGCCTATCAGATAGGATCATTCTTTCATTGTTTCTGGATTTATAACAGAGTTGCATTTTTAAGGACCTCTTATTTCTAAAAGAAAAGCTGGGTCTATCTTCTAACAATTCTCTCAAGTCAGGATCCGACAATAAAACATTCCAATTCTTCTCAAAAATATTACAGAACCTTCTGATGTCACTTGAATAAGTTATAGGGAATCTAACTTTAAAATCATGACCTTCCTTGCTTTTAACATCTTCTATAGTATTTGAGAAGAGCGGTTTACATCTCCCATCCCTATTTTCAATGGTATATTTAGAGGACAGGCAAATAGGTCTATGTCCGGGCATCCCCATTTCCTTGTTATCATGTTGAAGACTTGTGGATCCAATTTCCACTCGTGGGGATCCATGAGGTTTCTGCTTAGTTCTTCTGCCAGAGTATTTATCTTTCCTGGCAGGAATTGTGCCTGCAGATATACTTGGTAAGTCAATGCTGTGTCCCACAAAGTCATGGCTAGTCTGCAGAGGGGGTAAGAATGAGTGCCTCCCTGCTTGTTTATGTACCACGACTGTGGTATTGTCTGTCTTTATCAGTAGTTGTCCCGGATGAAGTAGGTCCTTGAAGGCTGTCAGGGCATTCTGAACAGCTAGCATCTCTTTTTGATTGATATGTAGATGCATTTGGTTGGTGGACCATGTGCCTTGAATACATCTTCCTGCCATGCGCACCCCCCAGGCGTAATCTGATGCATCCGTTGTCAATGTCTGCCTGGCTGGGGGTAAGGTGAATGGCTGTCCCTTGTTCTGGTGACAGGCCTTTGCCCACCATCAAAACTCCTGTTGCAGTTAGGGAATGAGAGTAATTATTGTTTCCAGGCTGTGGCAATGTCGAGTCCAAACACTTTTTAGGTACCACTGAAGTTTCCTCATATGCAGTCTAACATATGGAATTAGTAGAATGCAGGATGCCATGAAGCCCAAAGCCTGCAGAATTTTTCTTGCAGTTAACTGTGCCTTTGTTGCCAACAGACTGAAATAGGTAGTCAGTTGCCTTTGTTTGTCTGGCGTGAGATAAGCCATCTGGGCAAGGACGACAAGGAGACAGACATGGTGGTGGAATGAGGAAGTACAGGAGGGCATACAGAGAAAGAGGTTGGCAAAGAAGTGGGATTGTCAGAGAGATGAAGAAAGTAGACAGGAGTATAAGGAGATGAGGTGCATGGCAAAGAGAGAGGTGGCGAAGGCTAAGGATAAGGCATATGAAAAGTTGTATGAAAGGTTGGACACTAAGAAGGGAGAAAGGGACCTGTACCGATTGGCTAGACAGAGGGACCGAGTTAGGAAAGATGTGCAGCAGGTAAAGGTGATAAAGGATGGAAAGAGTACTTTGAGGGGTTGATGAGAGGGAGAGAAGGTTGGATGATGTAGGGATAGTGAATCATGAAGTACAATGGATTAGCAGGAGGAAGTAAGGATAGCTATGAAGAGAATGAAGAATGGAAAGGCTGTTGGCCCAGATGACATACCTGTGGAAGCATGGAGGTGTTTAGGTCAAATGGCAGTGGAGTTTTTAACCAGATTGTTTAATGAAATCTTGGAAAGTGAGAGGATGCCTGAGGAATGGAGGAAAAAGTGTTTTGGTACCGATTTTTAAGAATAAGGGTGATGTGTAGAGCTGTAGTAACTACAGAGGGATAAAACTGATCAGTCACAGCATGAAGTTATGGGAGAGAGTAGTGGAAGCAAGGTTAAGAAGGGACGTGATGATTAGTGATCAGCAGTATGGTTTCATGCCAGGAAAGAGCACTACAGATGCGATCTTTGCTCTGAGAGTGTTGATGAAGACGTACAGAGAATGTCGGAAGGAGTTGCATTGTGTTTTTGTAGACTTAGAGAAAGCATATGACAGGGTGCCTAGAGAGGAGTTGTGGTATTGTATGAAAAAGTCAGGAGTGTCAGAAAAGTATGTAAGAGTGGTACAGGATATGTACGAGGGTAGTGTGACAGCGGTGAGGTCTGCGGTGGGAGTGACGGATGCGTTTAAGGTGGAGGTGGGGTTACATCAAGGATCAGCTCTGAGCCCTTTCTTATTTGCAATGGTGATGGACAGGTTGACAGACGAGATCAGACAGGAGTCCCCGTGGACTATGATGTTTGCAGATGACATTGTGGTCTGTAGTGAGAGTAGGGAAAGTACAGTTTTGTACCTACCATAAATGTAGATGTCCGATAGGTATGCATCTGCAGTCCTAACATATGGGTTGCCCTGCCTCAGGCAGCCCTTCGGTCGGCCGGATTCCAAAGTCTGGGTCTGGCCTCGGCTGATGTCGCACTTCACCCGACGTCATAGCTGCTGTTTATTGGGTATAAAGGCATCAGCCAACGCCATTTTCCTCAGTGTTTCTTGCCCCAGATGCCAGGTGCCCTCTAGGAAGGCTAAATTTGGATAAATGCAAATAATTCCAAACAGTAGAGAGCAAACAATATAAGAATATATATATATATATATATATATATATATATATATATATATGTATATATATGTATGTATATATATATATATATATATATATATATATACACACACACACACACACACACACACACACACACACACACACACACACACACACACACACACACACAAACACACACACACACATACAACAAATACACCATAATAGATTCCCCAGCTAGCTAAAAGAGGGTAAAACCCTAGGAATACCACAGAGGGAAGGAGGGTAATCCTGACTGCAGATGCATACCTATCGGACATCTACATTTATGGTAGGTACAAAACTGTACTAAGTCCTTCAAGGATGCATCTGCAGTCCTAACATATGGGTAGAATACCATAGCCAAACTGGGGGAGGAGGCACTAAGATAAAGATGGTGTAGTTAAGATCCCTTGCAAAACCTGCTCGGGATCTAGAATATAAGGGAAGGTTATAATGCTTGGCAAATGTATGCACAGAGCTCCAAGTAGCAGCTTCTAAAATGTCTTTGGTAGCCACTCCTCGTAGGAAAGCTGTAGTGGTGGCTGTAGCTCTTGTGGAATGAGGTCTGATATTTTCAGGAGTTGTCTTTCCATGAAAAGAGTAGCAAAATCGAATGCAATTTCCTATCCATTTTGAGATTGTCTGTTTTGAAATTGCTTTTCCTTGCATTCCTGTTGCATATGCTATCACAAGCTGGTCAGTTTTTCTGCTGGTCTTAGTTCTGTCCAGATAGTAGCGTAATTGTCTGTGCACATCCAAGGTATGTAGTAGCCTTTCCCCCCTGTTCTGTGGGTTGGGGAAGAATGTAGGTAAATGAATCGCTTGGTTCAATGATACTCTGGAGACCACTTTTGGCATAAAGGTAGGGTTAGTTCTCAGAGAGACTCTGTCCTGATGGAAGATGAGGAAGGGTTGTACTGCCATTAATGCCTGTAACTCAGATACCCTTCTTGCTGAAGTGATTGCTAGCAGGAAAGCAGTTTTCCAAGACAAGAACTGTAATTCTGCTGTTGCTGCTGGTTCAAAAGGAGGAAGCGTTAACTTTTCCAGCACAAAGTTGAGATCCCATGTAGGTAAAGGTGGTTTCCTTGGAGGTTTTACATTTTTGATTCCTCTCAAAAACTGCCTGAGTAGAGGATGAGAGAAGACAGGAGGATCCATGTTGTATTCTGCTGAAATTGCTGATGCATGAATCTTAATGGAGGAGTAAGACAGGCCATTGTGGAACAGTTCTGCTAAATATTCCAGGATGTGTGCTATGTTTGCCAATGAGACATTTTCTCCCTTTGCTGCACTCCAAATGAGGTATCTTTTCCACTTGGCTGAATAAGTCTTCCTTGTGGAAGGTCTGCGTGCCTCCAGGATAATGTCCTTAACCCTCTGGGATAAACCTGGGTTATTTTGTTTTATGCAATATTCCAAGCAGCTAGCTGCAGTGTTTTCAAGTTTGGATGTAGGATCTTGTAGTTGTCCTGTGTTAGAAGTAAGGGACATAGAGGTAGAGGCCATGCGTGTGTCCGAGACATGCTTCTCAGTAGCGGGTACCAATGTTGCCTCGCCAGTCTGGAGCTATCAGGATTACCCTTGGCTGATCCTCTCTGATCTTCAGTAGAACTTTGTACATCAAGGGAAGAGGTGGAAATGCATATGCTGTCAGGTTTTTCCAGCATAAGGAAAGGGAGTCTACCCTCCAAGCAAGTGGGTGGTATGCTCTTGTGCAGAATTTCTTTAATTGGTGGTTGTGTGGGGAGGCGAACAGGTCTATGTCTGGTAGTCCCCATTTCTTTGTTATGGCTTTGAAGATATCTGGATGCAGCATCCATTCGTGAGCATCCGTGGTAGTTCTGCTTAAGGTGTCTGCTAGAGAATTTTCTTTTCCTGGTACAAATCTGGCCTGAAGTTGAATGTTGAGATTCAGGGCCACATTCCACAGGTCCATTGCCATCCGGCATAGAGGATATGAATGTGTACCTCCCTCTGTTGATGTACCACATGACTGTGGTATTGTCGGTCCTTATCAGCAGATGACCCCGTTGAAGGAGTGGTCTGAATGCCTGGATCGCATTTTTCACTGCCAGCATCTCCTTTAGATTTATGTGTAGATTCAGCTGGTCTTGGGTCCATAGGCCTTGAATACACTTGTCCACCATGTGTGCCCCCCATCCTAGGTCTGAGGCGCCCGTGGTGATGGTCTGGCTTGGATGAGGTTTGTGGAAAGGCAAGCCTCTGTTCCACTGACATGCCTGAGCACACCACAGGAATTCTTGCTTCAGGCATGGAATTCCTTCAGAAGGGTCTCACAGAAACGGATAACTGGTGCCAGAGCCATGGCCTAAAGTTAAATGCCAAAAAATGCATAGTCATACCCTTCGGGAAAAACAAGGTTACCCCTAGCTACCAAATAGGTGGCAATCCACTGAGTACAGAAAAAGTTATCAGGGACCTGGGGACCCAGGTTGATAGTAGTCTGTCATTCGACACCCATGTAGCTAAAGTAGTTAGGAAGACCTTCTACATTGCCCACCTTATCATGAAGGGATTCTCATCTAGATCAAGGGAGGTCATAGTCTCCTATACTCATCACTCATCAGACCAATGATTGAGTACAATGCCCCATTCGGAATGTATCTGACCCGACACTTGCAGCAGCTGGAGAGGCCACAAAGTTCCTCACCAAAAGGATAAAGGGTCTCAAACATCTGTCCTATGCTGCCCGACTGAAAGAACTCCAGCTCTATTCAGTCGCACCGCTTGATCAGAGGTAAACTTTGCCTAACAAACAAGGCCATGTCAAATCCAGATTTGATGAATATGCTTCACCTCAAAAATCTAGATCCGTCCAGAGCCACAAGGGCGGAGACTTAAACCTCGACAGCTATTAATAGGACGTGCTGGAGGGATAGATTCATCACCCAAAGACTCCCTATGCTGTGGAATAAAATCCCGGTATATGTGAGGCAGAGCACCTCGCTGGCCTTGTTCAAGAGAAATCTTGACCAATGGATGGGAGATCGTAGATATACCCCAGGGATTACCTCAGTGTCACTGCTCAACAGAGGCACAGCAAAATAATGGGTATAGTTCCCCATACTAAAGGGGTGGCGTAAGCCACAAAACTATGGGCTAGGCTTGTAAATGCCCTCGGGCAGATAGCCTAGTATGAACCTATGAACCTATCTGGGCTTCTAGACTGTGCTTGTGTTGAGACCATACGTTCCTTAGGTACCATTGTAGCTTTCTCATATGTAGCCTGGCATGTGGAACCAATATTATGCATGATGCCATGTAGCCCAGAGCTTGCAGGACTTTCCTTGCAGTAAGCCGAGTTTGTGTTGTTAATGTCATGAAGTAGGCTGGTAGTTGCTTTTGTTTTTCTTCTGTGAGAAAAGCCATCTGAGTTGATGTATCCAGTTCTGCACCCAAGAATGTTATCCTTTGGGATGGTACTAGTCTTGACTTTTGCATGTTGACTGTGTATCCCACGGTTTGCAACAGTTGTATGACATTTTCCAAATCTTTTGTTAATTTTGCCTTGTTGTCCGCTTGTATTAGGCAGTCGTCCAGGTATGGGTAAATTTGAATTCCCTGAAGCCTGCAATGAGCAATTACTGATGCCAGGCATTTTGTGAATACTCTGGGCGCAGTAGATAAGCCAAAAGGCAATGCTGAGAATTGATAATGCTCTGATCCTGCAAGAAATCTGAGGTGTCTTCTGCAATCTGGTCGTATAGGGACGTGCAGGTATGCCTCCTTGAGATCTAGAGTCACCAGCCAAGACTCCTTGCCCAGCATGGGAAGAAGCTGCTGGAGGGTCAGCATTTTGAATTTTGGTACAATGAGGTATGTGTTCAGTGCGGACAAGTCTAGAATAGGTCTCCATTGATTTTCTTTTCTTGGTACAAGGAAAAGCCTGGAGTAAAATCCTTGGCCTTATTCCAGAGGTGGTACCTCTTCTATAGCTCTCATCCTTAGTAAGTTGTTGACTTGTCTTAGAGCGTCTGTTTTTTGGCTTGGTGGTAGGTTTGGCATTCCTCTCTTTTTTGGTAGAGTGTGGAAACCTGTAGCCCTTGTCTATTGTTTGTAAAGTCCATTTGTCTCCTGTAATGTAATGCCAGTTGTCGGAGAATAAGGCTAGCTTTCCGCCCAAGGGTGCTTCCAGTTGTTCCCTGGTAGGCGGAACTAGAGCCAAGTCATTGTGTCTGCCCTGTGGAAGTGGTTGTAGTTGAATCTGTGGCAGTATTTCTCTGGTTGGTAGGTTGCCACTGACGTCCCCTGTAGGCAACCCTAGATTGACCTCTGCCTCTGGGGCGTCTATTTCTGCATCTCTGGGCTCTGGAGTTGTCTGGAAAGGACCAATTCTTCGAAGGCCAATTTTGGCTAAACCTCGGAGGTTGGACCTGTAAGAAATCCTTGACTGTTTGGACAGATTTTGCTTTTTCTTCCACCTTCTTTAGAACCTCCTGTGCAGGGGAGCCAAACAAACTTTGTTTCTCCATGGGAGCATCTAGAAGTTTTGACTTAACATGGTCTGGTAAGGATTGTTCTTTTAACCAGGCATGCCTTCGAATCACTGTTCCAGTCATAGCTGATCTAAAGGAAGCCTCCAGTGCATCATAGCCACATTTTAAGGAATGGTTACTGACCTGCTGAGAGTTATGTACCAAATCCTGAAGGGACTTGCGATCTAAAGGTTCAGGAGAAGACAGTTTTTTGTTTATCTGGTCTAACAAAAATTCCTGGTACTGAATCATGTGAAATTGACAGTTCAAGGCCCTGGCCGAAAGAGTAGCAGAAGTATAAACCTTTTACCCCATCTCTAATGCTTTAGATTCCCTTTCAGAGGAAAGAGGGTTTTTGGCAGAGGCAGCTGCCACACCTTTAGGGCCCTGTGAAATGGTTTCAGGGTCTGCAACAGGAGCCTTATAAAAATGGTAATGTGTGTCCGGGACCCTGTAATATCTGTCTGGTTTGGCAGGGGCCGGAGGAAGAGAATCAGGGGCAGTACAGACATCATTATATGCATCATCAACAACTGTTAGTACTGGTGGAATGGCTAAAGGCCTATGCTGTGGTAAGTGTAAAAAGGTCCTAAGCCTTTTCCTTGAATCTGAAAAATCCTGGCCCTGCCATTGGAAGTGTTCCTCATAGCATGCAAAGTTTCCCCAAAGGAAAATTCTTCAGGAGGAGAAGCAGAAGGAATGGAGTCTTCTGCATCAGAATCCTCATAAGGAGAATATGGGCCCTCGTGAGGGTCTGAAATGTCTGAGTCATCCGAGGAGTAATCTGTAGAGACAGGTTCCGGGGGTTCAGTCCTAGGCCTCTTGTCTGGAGGGGGCTGAGAGGCCCTGTCTGGGTGAGGTTGGGATCCCCTGATCAAAGAAATGAGATCCTCAGCCAGGCTGAGCATTTGTGAACTAGAGGTAGGCCTATGTGAAGGAGTTTTAGCAGGTAAGGCCTTAGAAGATTTAGCTGCTTTAGCCATGGCAAAAGCCTTGATAGACATAGAAGCAGGGGGTCTAGCAGCCCCACGTGCAGGAGTAGATATGTCTAAAGGAATAGTGTCTGACAAATCCTGGGTGCCTGCTTCTGTAGCAGTAAATTCAGTAGCAGAATCAGCCATGCTCTGTGAGGCCTCGGCTATCGGAGGCATGCTTTCGGCCGAAGGAAGAACCGGGGGATCGGTTTCAGCCGAAACAGAGACACTCGCGGTTGGCCTAACCGTGGTTTCAGCCGAAACCGCGGGCCGCGAGTGTCGGTACTTTTCCTTGCGTTTTTTAGCTAATTGAGTAGTCGGAGTCTCCGACGGCATTTTGTATGCAAAAGCGGGACCAAAAAACTCCTCTGCAAACTCCGACTGACGCCTAAGTGTCCGTCGGTTGAAGGAAGCACAGGCTAGACAAGCTGATACGTCGTGGTCTGGGCCTAACGAACGAAGGCAGTAAGAGTGGAAATCCTTATGAGGTATTTGTTTCCCACAACTTAAACAATTATTTACTTTGTCTGACATCGGCTGAGGCAAGAAAGAGTCCCCAACGGCGTACTTAGCTTTTTAGAAGTCTTCGGTAGTAGAAATCTCTGGATCTGACCGACCGGCACTTGCGAACAGCTTCTGCTTCGGGCACCGCGCGGCAAGAAAGACTGAGGAAAATGGCGTCGGCTGATGCCTTTATACCCAATAAACAGCAGCTATGACGTCGGGTGAAGTGCGACATCAGCCGAGGCCAGACCCAGACTTTGGAATCCGGCCGACCGAAGGACTGCCTGAGGCAGGACAACCCATATGTTAGGACTGCAGATGCATCCTTGAAGGACATCAGGTGGAGGAGACCCTGGAGAGATGGAGATATGCTCTAGAGAGAAGAGGAATGAAGGTCAGCAGGACTAAGACAGAATATACATGTGTGAATGAGAGGGAGGATAGAGGAATGTAGAGGTGGCGAAGGTGGATGAGTTTAAATACTTGGGGTCAATAGTTCAGAGTAACTGTGAGTGTGGAAGAGAGGTGAAGAAGAGAGTACAGGCAGGATGGAGTGGGTGGAGAAGAGTGTCAGGAGTGATTTGTGAAAGACGAGTACCTGTAAGAGTGAAAGGGAAGGTCTACAAGAGGGTAGTGAGACCAGCTATGTTACATGGGTTGGAGACGGTGGCATTGACAAAAAGGCAGGAGTCTGAGCTGGATGTGGCAGAATTAATGATGTTAAGATTTGCACTGGGTGTGACGAGGGTGGACAGGAACAGGAATAAGTATATTAGAGGGTCAGCCCAGGTTGGAAGGTTTGGAGACAAAGCCAGAGAGGCACGATTACGTTGGTTTGGACATGTGCTTAGGAGGGATTTTGAGTATATTGGGAAAAAGAGGTTAAGGATGAAGCTACCAGGTAACAGGAAAAGAAGAAGGCCTAAGATAAGGTTTATGGATGTGGTGAGAGAGGACATGCAGGTGGTTATGGTGTGACAGAGCAAGATGCAGAGGACAGGAAGAAATGGTAACAGGTGATCTGCTGTGGCGACCCCCAACGGGAACAGCCGAAAGAAAAAGATGATGGTGACTGTGCACCCTAGACATGGTAGTAATCTCTTTACAAATGCCAGATGCTGTAGTAGAATGTCCTTGTTCTCTGCTTGTATGAGGCAGTTGTCCAAGTAAGGATATATTTGTATTCCTCTTTGTCTGAAAAATGCAATTACTGGTGCCAGGCATTTTGTGAAGACCCTGAGCGCAGCAGATAAGCCAAAGGGCAGTGCAGATAATTGGTAGTGCATTGAGCCTGCCTTGAATCTGAGGTATCTTCTGCATGTTTGTCTGATTGGGACATGCAGGTACGCCTCTTTTAGGTCTAAAGTCGCAAGCCAAGCCTTCTTACCCAGCATGGGCAGAAGCTGCTGTAAGGTCAACATTTTGAATTTTGGTACGTCCAGACATGTGATTAGAATACAAAGGTCCAGTACTGGTCTCCAGGCTTTGTCCTTTCTGGGTACAAAGAACAGTCGTGAATAAAACCCTTGTTCCTGCTCTTGTTCTGGTACTTGTTGAATGGCCCTCATGTCCATGAGGGATGAGACTTGTTTTTGTGCCTCTGCCCATTTTTTTTTTTGGCAGGTCTGGCCAACCGTTTGCCCTTGGCAGGGTATGAAAATGAAACTTGTAGCCCTGCGACACTATGTCTAAGACCCATTTGTCCTGGGTTATTTTGTGCCAATTTTGAGAAAAAATATGCTAGTTTGCCCCCTAAAGGTGCTGCCAGAAGATAAGTGCTTGGTGCAGGCAGGGGGAAGTCATTGGGACGGTTTCTTGTAAGGCTGTGATTTGTCTTCTTCACTTTTGGAGGTAGAAGCACCCCATTGTTTAGACCTGTATGAACCTTGGGGCTGGAATCTGCCTCTTGGGCGTCTGTATCTGCCCCTTTGTGGTCTAACACTGGAAAGGACCATTTCTTTGTAGGCCAGTGTCTGCTAAATCTTGGAGGCTATATCTGTAAGAAATCCTTGACTGTTTGCATATATTTAGCTTTGTCCTCCATTTTCTTTAACACCTATTCTGCTTTAACACCAAACAAAGTATGCTGTAAAGGAGCAACTGATAATTTTGCTTTTAACATGATCTGGTAAATTTTGTTCCTTTAACCAAGCATGCCTCCTAATGACCGAACCCGTGACAGCGGCCCTGCAAGAGGCCTCCAAAGAATCAAAACCACATTGCAAAGTATGCTTTCCAACTTGCTCAGTTGCATGCAATAAATCCTGCACGTCTGTTTTCTGCACCTTCAGAATTTATCAACATTTTCTGTTTAAGCAGTGACGTAATATATTGCTGATATTTGAGCATATGAAACTGAAAATTTAAAGCCCTTATAGCCAAAGAAGCAGAGGTGTAAATCCTTCTTTCCCAATCTGTCTAATGCCCTTGAATCCCTGTCAGAGGGGGTAGGGTTTTTTGCAGTGGATGCCTTGACCCCTTTGGGACCCTGAGAAATAGTTTCTGGGTCAGTAGCAGGGTTCTTGAAAAGGAATTTATGAGAGTCAGGTAACCCTGTAGTACCTGTCTGGCTTAACAGGAGCTGGAGGTTAGGAATCCGGGGTCAGACTGGACCTCTGTAAATACATCATCTACAATGTCTAACACAGGCGGAATAGCTAGGGGCCTGTGTTGTGGAAGTAAAAGGAAGTTCCTGAGCCTCTTCTTAGATTCAGAATAATCTTGGCTCTCCCAGTGGAAATGTTCCCTCATGGTATGCAAGGTTTCCCCAAAAGAGTAATCCTCAGGAGGAGAAGCTGAAGGGATAGATTCTTCAGCATCAGAATCCTCATAGGGAGGAAGAGAGTATTCCTGATCAGAAGAGGAATCTGAAGAAATGGAAACCTGATCTGAAAATTCATATTCTGTCTCTTGCCTAGGTCTCTTATCAGGAGAGGGATGGGAACCCCTGATCAGAGTAATTAAGTCTTCGGCCATTTTGAGCATCTGTTTTTTTGGGCATGGAGGCCTGACCATGAGGCTTTTGCACTTGTTTCTTTGTCTTTAAAGATGTTTTAGTCTTTGCCTTTGTTGCTGGAGTTGCTTTAATATACAATTGAGTAGGTCTGAAAACACCCTCAGAAGCCTATGCCTGCTCAGCGGCTCCGGACCCATCTGAGGGAATAGCTTCCGAAGGTCCAATACCTTGAGCTTGCAGCAGCCTAGGCGACTCCATGTGGGAGTCTGTAGCGGCCTGGGGTTCCAAAGTACCGGGCGTCAGAGGCTGGTAGAAGCCTCGTCGGTTTTAGACCTCAGATGCCTGTCCTTTTCTTTATCTTTGCGTTTTTTGTGAATTGCGGTAGTCGGTTATCTATCCAACGGCATCGTGTAATTATCTTCTGCCAAAATAGTGAAAAACAAAATCGTACCGGTGCTTTATGGTGCGCTGGTTAAATCTAGCTCACAACAGACAACAAGCAACGTCGTGGTCAGGGCCTAGGCAAGGAATACAGTAAGAATGAAAATCCTTATGAGGTATTTGCTTCCCACAAGAAATACAGTTATTAACTTTTTCTGACATTGGTCTGGAGCAAGAAAAAAAGTTTTCCCCAACGGGGTACTTAGCTTTTTAAGTTGACTTCGGATCTGAAATTCGAACACTAAAATCTCAGGAGTCGGCCGACTGGCACTTGTGAACTGCTTCTGCTTTGGGCACCGTGCTGCAAGAAAGACTGAAGAAAATGGCTTCGGTTGCATCTTTTATACCCCCTGGCGCACTGACGTCTGGGAAGAGGTGACCGCAACCAATGCCGGACCTACACTTTGGAATTCAGGTCGACTGAGGGTAGCCTGCCAGCAGGATAACCCAAGTGTAATGACTGCAACAGTGAAACACGAAGAACATCAGGGAATCGCCAAACTCTGGATCCCCACACAGTTTTTGTGAAGAGTGGATCATGCTTGCTCAACTTCTTTGAGTCAGTCACCAGAGCTGTGGATGAAGACAAGGTGGTTCATGCAGCCTACCTTGATCTGGCCAAGGCCTCTGATACCATTCCCCACTCAGGAGTCATAGAAAAACTCACTAAGCTAGGCATCAATCCCTGTATCACTAGATGGGTTGCAAACTGGCTCAAAGATGGAACCCACAGTGTGAAAGTAGCTGACTCCATGTCAGACTGCCGACCAGTCACAAGTGGAGTCCCACATGGTTCAGTCCTGGGTCCTCACCTGTTTGGCATCTACTTCTGTTCGCTGACGATTGCAAGTTGGGAGCTATTATTAACTCCCCAAGTGATGCTGGCATCTTGTATAAATGCCTCACTGAGGCCAACGACTGGTGTCAGAACCATGGCCTTAAGCTCTATGCCAAAAAATGTGCCATCATCCCCTTTGGGAAAAACTCGGTTGCTATGAAGTACCACATCGATGGTAGTCTACTAAACGCAGAGGGCATTATGAGAGATCTGGGAGCACAGGTTGACAGCAACTTCTCTTTTGACCACCACATTGCCTCTGTGGTCAGAAAGTCTTATGTGGCACATCTCATTACTACGGGTTTTGCATCCAGGAAGAAAGAGGTCATTGTCTCCCTCTACTCCTCCCTCATTAGGCCAATCATCTAGTACAATGCCCCATTTGGCATGTACCTCACTATACACCTGCAACAACTGGAGAGGCCGCAAAAGTACCTCACAAAGATGATCCTAGCCTTAAACTGTTGTCCTGTATGGACAGACTCAAACTCCAACTATTCTCCATCTCATATCGCCTACTTAGAAGCGATCTCTGCTTGACTTACAAAGCCATGTCTGATCAGGCTCTGTTAGAAATGCTACATCTAAAGAAATCCCAATACCACATGCTCCAGAGACCTCGACCTCATTACCACAATCAACAGAACATGCTGGAGGGGCAGGTTCATAACCCAGAGACTGCCCATGCTATGGAATAGACTTCCCATACATACAAACAGAGCACCTCACTCTCTTCAACAGAGAGAAATCTGGAGTGAAATAGAAAAAAAAGAAAAGGGGATCACAGATGTGGCTCTACTAGACAGACAGAGGGGCACTGGGAACAATGGTCGGGTGGCATGCCAGGGTAATAATCTGCTAGGGGGGGCATGTAAAGGCTCCAGCATACATTAGACACACACACCTAACAGTAAATACACTCTAACATCCACATTCATTAAGTGTACAGAACTGTACTATGTTCTTCATGTTTTACTGTTGCAGTCCTGACTTTTGGAATGATTTCCAAAGTTGAGACGAGGGTGGAAGGAAAATTATAGGTAAAAGAGGATGCCGTGCAGGATGGCAGTGGCAAATCCTGCTCTTGGAAAAGGCTGACAAGTGGCAGCATTTGGCAGAGGTATGCACAGATGACCAGGTAGCAGCTTCCAAAATGTCTTTGGTAGGGACTCCTTTCAGGAAGGCAGCAAAGGTAGCAGTGGCCTCAGTAGAGAGAGTCCTGACAACTTCAGGTCACTGTTTACCATGATGGCTGTAACAAAATGAAATACAGTGAGAAACCCACCTGGAAATGGTCTGTTTGGAAACTAATTTCCCTTCAGAGCCAATATCAAAGGACAAAAGAGCTGGGTCTGATTTTCTGAAAGATTTGGTTCTGTGAAGACAGTAGCGGAGCTGTCTGTGCCCATCCAAGGAGTGAAGGATTCTCTACCACTGGTTCTGAGGCTTGGGGAAGAAGGTGTGCAAGTGCACAGCTTGATTCACAAATGTGTCCGTGACAGCCTTGGGCATAAAGGATGGATTAGTCCCAGAGTGATACTCTGTCTGGGTGGAATATGAGAAATGATTCCACTACCATGAAAGCCTGCAACTCAGAGACCCTCCTAGTTGAAGTGATAGCCAGTAAAAGGGCAGTCTTCCAAGTTAAGAATTTTATTTCAGCAGAAGCCGCCGGTTCAAAGTGGAGTAGTGTCAATTTTTCAGAACAAAACTGAGGTTGCATGGAGGTGTGGTTTGTCTCCTGGGAGGTCTGAAGTGAATCACTCCCCTAAGGAATTGTTTTAGCAGGGGGTGGAAAAGATAGGAGGAAGAACAAGGATGTGGGCTGAAGTGTCAGAGGCATGAATTTTGATGGAAGAAAAGGATAGGCCTCTGTCCACCAGGATAGCCAGGTAATCTAAAATAGCAAAGATATTGGCTGAGTTATAATTCCCTAGTATTAGGCCTTCTAGCCTCCTTGAGAATTTCTTGAACTTGTTTTCTTAGGGAATGCTCAAAGGAGGATGTTGGGGGATTTATCCAGGCTGAGAGTCTGCAGGTTGGGATGCACAAACCTCTCCTTGTCCTGAGTCAGAAGGTCTACTCTCTGAGGTAACTGCCAGGTTTTTCATTGGATAAACTTGGTAGCAGAGGATACCAGTGCTGCCTGGGCCAGTCTGGGATTATCAGAATGACCTTCAGCCTTCTTCCCTGATTTTTTTTAGGAGGACCAGAGGTAAAAGGGGCAGGGTGGAAATGCATAAAGGAAAAGGTGGTTCCAAGAGAAAGAGAAAGCATCGTTCCTCCAGGCTGTGGGTAGTTTGCACCTGGAACAGAAACTTTTTAGTTCAGCATTTTCTTTAGTGGCAAAGAGGTCTACCTGTGGAATTCCCATTTCTGGACTTTGCTGAGAGATGCTTCCTGGTGCAGATGCCACTTGAGGGGAATCCATCAAGTTCCTGCTGAGGTGATCTGCTAGAATGTTTTGAGCACCTAGACGGTATTGTGCCGTAAGGTGCAACCCCAGATAGTGAGCAGTCTCCCAGACCTGCAGAGCTAGTCAACAAAGAGGGTAACAGTGAGTGCCTCCCTGTTTATGTACCATATTGACTGGTTTTGTCCGTTTTTACTAGCAGGACCCCTGAATTCCAATTTTCTTTGAAAGCTACTAGGCCCTTTTGAACTATCAGTTCTATCCAATGTAAGTGTTTGTCTGAGCTCAATTTCCCATCAGCCTTGGGAATGAAGGTGATGGAAATAAGCCTCCCCACGCAGTCTCTGAAGCATCTGTGGTTTAAGTTTGGCTCTGAGGGGCAAACCTAAAGGGGGAGACCCCGTTTCTGGGCCCATGTCAGCCACACAAATTCCTCCTTGAGGAAAGGGATCAGCTGAATTTCTATCACCAGGGACTGAGTGCTGGCACCACAGATTCTTGAGGTACCACTGGACCTTCCTCATGTGCATACTGGCCACAGGGATCATGAGGATACAAGATGCCATGTAGGCTAATGCTTTGAGGAACTCCCTGGCTGAGAGGTACAGCCTCTGCATAATGTTTTGGAAGTTCTGAGTCAGGAAGGAGACCTTTTGTGGAGAGAGAAAGGCCTTTTGAATGGAGGAATCCAGTAGAGCCCCCAAGAAAACTATCCTGGTGGATGGAACTGTGTTGGACTTGAGAAGATTTATGGTGAACCCCAAGGAGGTGAGGAAGTACGGACTGAAGGCCAGATCCTTGAGGAGCTTTGACCAATTCATGGCTTGAATAAGACAGTTATCTTGATAAGGGTGCTCTGCAGAAAGCAATAACAGGGGCTAAACACTTTGTAAAGACCCGGGGAGCAGTAGACAAGCCAAAGGGCAGTGAAGAGAACTGAAAGTGATGGTTTCCTGTTCTGAAACGTAGAAAAATTCTGCAAGACTCCTCTATAGCAATGTGCAAGTAAGCATCTTTTACATCCAGGGTGACCATTAAGGCCTGAGGGGATATCATGAGAAGCTGTGTTTGAAGAGTCAGCATTTTGAATTCTGGTACCACCAGGGACTGATGACTGCAGGTTTAGAATAGGGCGCCAACAGCTTTCCTTTCTGGGAACCAGGAACAGCATGGAATAGAACCCCTTCCCTATTTGGTATTCTGGTAGTGGTTCCACTGAGCCCGATGAGCACAGATTGCGAATTTGAGAAAGGGTCTCTGCTCTTTGTTTTGTTGGAATATCCAGGTAACCTAAGTATCTTAATGGCTCTTTGAAAGTGGCCCTGTAACCATTTGAGATAACATTCAGAACCAACTTGTCAGAAGTAATGAGGGACCAATTTTCTTTAAACAGGGATAGCCTTCCTTCTATCTTTTCTAGAGAGGGTGGGTGGGGGTCAGGAAGGGAAGAGTCATTGCTGCTCTCTGCCAGGGTCCTGTGGCCTAGAATGCCCCAGCCTGGAGGTTTTGGAAGACAACTGATTGGGCCTTTGTGACTGATGCTACCTTTGAAGCCTCTCCCTCTGCTGTTTCCTTTGCCTGCTTTTTGATCGAGAGGGAAAGGACTAGTGTTTAGTGGAAAAATTCCTACTAAATCTAGGAGGCTGAACTTGGAAGAAGTCATGGACAGTCTGCCCAGACTTTGCTTTATCGTCTACCTTTTTAAGCACAGCCTCAGCCTTTGGCCCAAAGAGGAAGTCCTTATCCAGGAGTGCATCCAGAAGGTCTGGTAGGTTCTGTTCTCTAAGCCAAGCATGCCTTCTAATGATGGAACCAGATCATACCTCTTGGAGCAAGAAATCTAGACAAAGCCAAAAATAATGGGGGTATGAAGGTCCACAATTAGGAACAATTTTTAAATATTACTTTTATAAACACAGAACATACAAAGAATAACAGATTTTGCATTAGCATGAATTTTTCTAAAAGGTATGAAGTCAAACTCAACTTCTGACTTAAAACTTCAATAATTTGCCAATGATTTTCTAGAAAACCACAATTTTATGAAACATGGACCAAAAATATGAGGCAAAAGTTTGAACATTGTGCGAAAATCTGTACAGCTGAGATGTATGAACCAGATACTGCAGCTCGGCATAGCCGCAGTGTAACGAGTGTCTACACACCTGGAAGGTGGAATGCCAAAGGTCCAACAATTCATTAGAAATGTACTTATCCCTCCAGGGAGGATATCTTTTGCTTAATTTGATCTAAAACAGTTTGTTGGCATTTTATCATATGAAAGTGGCAGTTAAGGGCCCTCATGACTAGGGTAGCAGAAGTGTAAACTTTTTTACCAAAGCTATCAAGGGCCCTACTTTGTCAGCAAGTAAAGGGTTTTCTTGAGATGGCTCTTGCTCCCTTGGGTCCTGGAGTGACCACCTCTGGATCAGCAGTGGGATTTATGAAGAGGTTTTTAAGAGAGTCCAGCACAGTGTAAAACCTGTCTGGTTTTCGAGAGGCTGGAGGTAGGGAATCTGGATTCAGGAGGAATCACCTCCAATACAGGAGGACTAGTCAAAGGTTTGTGTTCTGGGAGGTCAAGGAACTCCCTAACCCTCTTTTTAGATTGTGGGTATTCCTGTGCCTCCTCCTGGAAATGTTCCCTCATGGCATGGAGTGTTTCCCCAAAAGTGATGTCTTCAGCAGTCGAAGCTGAAGCCAGATTCTCGTCAGGATCTAAATCTTCAAAAGACGTAAGGAAGGGTCCCTTCCTCAAAGAGACGACTCCTGGTCAGAAACCTCATTTGAATCAAAAGGTTGAGAAAACTTCAGGAGTAGGAGCCCTCTTCCTTTTCCCTGGGAAGACTCCAAATAGAGGGTCGCCAAACGGGAGTGCCTAACTTTGACTAAGCTGAGAAGGTCCTCAGGTAACCTGACCATGTCTTGCTGATATCCTTTGTGCATGGGAGCTGGAAGGTCTAGGCATATGCCCTGAGGTAGACCCCTTCTTAGAGGTAGCTCTGCCTTGGGCTTAGGTATGTCTGCAATCCTGATGCTAGTCTCTTTGAAAGGAAGAACTGATGGAGACGGACATCTCAAAGGAACGCTGCTGGTAAAAGATCACTCGTTGGAAGCAGAGGTCTGCTGAGTGACTTTAGACCCAACTGACGAATTGAAAGCCAAAGCTTGTGCAGAAATTAAGGGACCAGACGGCATATCAGACTCTGAAAGGGGGTTGACAGAGGCCTGTGCCACCATCTTGGTCAAAGAAGGGGGCTGCAAAAATGTCTCACCTTTCTCCATGATGAGCCTTGGGGGACTTGCAGACGTGGAACAGTCGTCATTCAAGGCCCTACTCTTGGGTCTTTTTTTCCTTGCCCTTCCTACATTCAAGGAGCTCAACCTTAAGACCACCGCTGAACGCCATCAGACGATGCAAAGTATACAGCAGCCTAAAATGCTAGCCAATATTTCGGCCCTATGGCTGATGGGCCTAGAGTTGAAACCAGTGCAAAAATGTCAATTAAGGATGTCATGATCACGGCCTAGACAGGTGATATTCAACATATAAAAAGTTTCAGTGTGGTATTTACTTACCACAGTGGAGACGATTGTTAAACTTGTCTGACATGGGAAGTTCCCCAATGGGGTACTTAACTTTTAGATAACTTCACTCTGGTGTGGACCATCCAATGCACTAGAAACACTGATGGCAAGAAAACAGATGTCATGGTGTTGGATGGCTCCCTTTATACCCAAGGGTACCAACGTCAGCTAGCCTTAGGAAGAGGGAGATTTTTACTCTGGTAGTCGGGCTGGCCAAGGGCTTCCACAGCAGGAAATCCCACAAGTCAGGACTGCAAAAGTGAAACACGAAGAACATTAGCTTTGATCACTCCTTGGGACAGAATGTGAAGGACAGGTGGACATAAAAGTCTGGTATGGAAGATGAGGAATTAACCCCTGGGAATTTTATTTAATATTTGTTGACTGGGAAAGTTCGACTTGGAATGATGTTAATTTTCAGCGGAGGCCTGGGGAGAAACACTCCAGATGCAAGTCTTTGTAATGTGGGAGGAAACCGGAGCACCTGCAGGAAACCTACATGCATGCAGGAGGACATGCAGAATCCGCACAGAAGGCAACCCAGCCAAGAATTGAACCAGAGAACCTCTTGCTGTGAGGCGACAACACTACTGTTGCACCACTGCACCGACCATAGGGATGGGGAACTTCCACCCATTGCCATCTGTAACCTTGATGAATGATCTTCAGAACCAGACTGTCTGAAACTATCTGCTGCCAAAGAAAAAGTGGAGATTCAAACTTTCTGGTAGACAAAAGAAGTTCCAGGGTGGGAAGGGGGAACAAAATCTATTATATAGTCATTCTGACTTATTGGACTGTTCTTAGATTTGGGAGTTTCCAGAAATTCTTCCTGGAACTCACTCGCCATTTCTCTTTAAAACGTCTGTTTACTTGCATTTTGTTGAGACGGTTTATTTTGTTTACTCCCAAAATTAGATGGGGTGTTGCAGAAATCTTTGGAAGATTTGGAAAATGAGGGCTGAAAGAGATTCCCTTGTATCACATTACTCCTTTCATCACATTTTTTGATCACTTCTGCAGCAGGGGGGCCCAAAAACTAAATCTCTAACCAAATGAAAATGTAGAATCGCACTTTTTTTTTTTTTATCATCGGGGAGGTTCTGAGAACAGTCACACAAACCTCCTCAACACAGTAGCAGTGGTCATAGCCCTTGAAATACTAAGAGTCTCACGCACGCACACACACAATGAATAGTGACTTGAACAATAGAAGAAATTAAATTACTTAAAGCAGATTGTTTCTCAAAAGAAGAAACTGCAGACAAAACATTCCACATACTTTCACAATTATTCAAGATAACCCTTAACATAACAGCCTGACAACTTAAAATTCTGACAATCAAAGTTGCAAAAAAATACACTTTTCTCCCAAACGTAATAATCTTACTATCCTTCTAAAAAATAGTAGGATTGAAGCGTTTAGAAGCAGCAGGATTAACTAAGGCTACAGCTGCTAGGTCAGGTTTGGGAAGAGTGTATTAAAGTTAAAGGACTGAGGAACCTTTTACATCCTATCTGCCTTTTAGGGGCAGCTGGCTATCAGGAAAAGTAGGCAGTAACGCATCCTCCAAGGCAGACAAAACTGCAGGAATAATGTGCAGGTTTTTGGAAATTTCTTCTGTAACGGCTCTTTGTATTTTCTGAGGGACTGAGAAAACTCAATGTTCTTCCACTGAAAACATTGGCACATTCTAGAAATAGTCTCACAAAGAGAAACCCTCACAGAAAGAATCAGAAACTGAGCTCACTCTTTCTTCTGCCAGTACCTACCTTAAGAATGATCAACAGCCTGAATTAAACCCTGAGCAAGACACAGTGAACTACTACTAAGGAAATCAGAGGAGTAGATACAGGCCTAGTTTTCTGCCTCTTTTTAAACAGGAAAAATAGGGCTAACAGTGTTATTAGTGGCAGCAGCAGCAGCATTCCTAGGAATGGGCACAATACAGGACCAACAAGAGTGGCTCTCCCTTGCCCAGGGAGGGGACTCACAGCAGCTGCAGAGGACATAGCAACACCCCCCACCCCTCCAGGCCTGTAGTGGATGTAGTACTACAGAGGAATTTGGGTTAAAGATGAATGGGCTGAGGTGCAACAAATGGTCACAGCAGAGCTGCCCACCTGTGGCTCAGGCAAACTGCTAGCCTATTGTGATGGCAAAGGCTGTTTGCTTAGCTCTTTTTGCAGGCGAAGGACAGACCATGGGACTGACTGTTTGTTCTATGGTCAAGCTGAAAATGGTAGCTTTTTCCCACGGGAAATCATACAGCAAATGCCAAAATAAAAATGCTATAGTCACTTTTTTCCTCAGGCAAACATAGTAAAAAGCACTTTAAAAACAACATGCCAGTCACAAAAGGTAATATAAACAATTTGTCCACAGAAAAAATGGTTTTAATTTACTTTAAACAACTTTTAAACTGACAGGAATAAAGACAGCTTCTGTTCAAATGTACAGTACAGACCCATGACAGTCCATTAAAATACAAACTTGTAGTTTTAAAATAAAACTTTCCTGGAAAGGAAAGTATACATAAGCAAGCTTATTAAATGGAAGTCCCTCCCCCGGGGGACCTACTCTACCAGCAAAGGAAGAGCACGACCCAACTTAAAGCCTTTGAGGAGTGCACTTTTCGGCAGCAGTAAAGCTCTGGAGGCATACCTCTCAACCTCTTAGTGGAAGAAATCTGGACAAAGCCTGACAAGTCCCCAAAATAGGGGCAGATTTTAAATATTGCTCTTACAAACTTAGAAAGTTGCTGAAGTAACATGGTTTGTGTTAACATACAATGTTAAGTTGTCAATCTCACCTTCATTCTTGCTGGATGGGTTCGGAGCCGATCCTTGGCTCCGACTTGGCCAATACTAAAGCTCGAGAGCTATTTTTACCGGCTCGAGGCTCCCCTATATCCCACAATGCTAGGCGGTAAATACCCAGATCTCGTTTGCCGCTTTAGCTGCGAGGTGCTTGTTTCTACCGGCTCTGCAGGTTAGTGACTTTTTATAGTTGTTAAACTCTAGAATCCCCTTATTTTTCTTTGGATAGTTTCTCTAAATAGTTTTTTTAGTTATCTATCCCTAGTTCCTTCGGGTTCCCCTAATTGTTTTTCCCTTTTATCCCCTGTTAATTTCCTTAGGCCTTCGGGCCCTCCTAACTTCTTTCCCTTAGTCATACCTTATTGTGGAGTGATTGGCTTAGTTTTCCCCCTTTCTTTAAAGGTGTGTCTGTGTTTCACAGATACTTTAGGATGTCTAAAGAATCCAAGGTCTCAGGCTTCAAGAAGTGTGATTCGTGCTGTCAGAAAATGTCTCTGACAGACGGTCACACTTCTTGTGTATATTGCCTGAGACCTTTGCACCTGCAGGACTCTTGTTCTGTCTGCCACGCTTTCAGTCGAAGAGTCCTGCAGGAACGCAAAAATAAACTTATACTTCGAGGCTTATTAAAGCCTGAAGGCTCCCTGACCCAGACCGCGTCAGGAAAACCTTCAAAGCCTTCCAAGGTGTCGGCTCCAGCTTCAGAGCCGTCCGCTGGTGGCTCTAAGGCTGCTTTGACATCGACTCTGTCTGGAGCCGATGCTTCGAAGATCCATACTGCCTCGGCTCCGGCTGGAGCCGCCAAGTCAGAGACTCAGACAGCTCTGATAGTTTTGTCGGAGCCATCTACTAGGAAGAGGTCGAGATCCCCATCCATTGGCTCTATCCACTCGGCCCCGGGATCTCCACTCTTATCAGAGAGGAGCCATAGGTCCCACTCCTCTCGGTCCTCCAGACTGTCCGACCACGACCTAGAGAGGGTGGTGAGCAGACTTCTCAAATCCCAGGCACTGGCCCAAATACTGCATAGCCCTACCCAAAGGTCAGTGGCTATGCCCATCCCTTCCTCAGTTCCTCCTCAGATTCCCATGAGTTCGGAGCCGGAGCTTCTGGGAGCTGTGACTGTCGGTGCGTCGGAGCCGATACCTCCACTTTCGGCTCTGTCGTCGGGCTTCCCTCGTCGGCTCCGAGGGGGCGAGTGGCATCGGACCCTTGTCCGACCCCGTTCTCCTTCTCGGAGCTTCGGCGCTGGTGAGCTCAGACCCCACATCGGCCTCGGAGCCATCCCTTTCGGTGCCGGGAGGAGTCCTAGTCTCTTTGTAGCGGGGATCTTCGGCCCCGCCTGATAAGGGCGCCTTCGAGGTCATGCGGAGCGTGCTAGACCCGGTGTCTGCTCCATGGTCAACTCCCTCAGCTCCTCCCTCTACAGTGCCTGCGATGGTCTCTACCCACCCTCTCGTCCCAGACCATAGAGAGCCAACATCTCAAGTTTCCCCACTGGGAATATCCTCCTCTTCCGAGGCTTCTCCTGATCCTTCAGGGGAACCCCCTCGGAAGAAACAATGCAAGAGGAAGCATATTGACTCCCCCGAGTCTATCACCTCGGATACCGACTTGGATGAGTCTGAAGGGTCCCCACGGTCCTCCTCTGAGGATGTCTCCTTTTCAGACATCCTTGAGATCCTTAGACAGAGGGGGAACTGGTTTACTCTTAACCCTTCAGAGGACGAGTCGGTCTACCTTGAGGCTTTTGGCTCTCGCCCTTCCACCTCCTGGGTATCTCCTCCCTTTGACCCCCTCATGGAAGTGGTGGCAAGGAAGGCGTGGACAGCCCCTGATACGGTGGAACCTACCCCATGAAGGCCGTCCAAGTTTATTACAGCTCCTAAGGACAAAGAATTCTTATCCAAGGGCATCTCTGTTGATGCTATGGTGGTGGCCGCAGCCACTAAGAAGGAATTAGCCGATCCTTCGGTACCTATCTATCCTCCTAATAAGGAATCTAGGACTATGGATAGGTACGGTAAGCGGATGTTCTCCTCAGCGACCTTTGCTATGCGTTCGCTGAACTACTTGTGTCACTTCACCCGTCTTCAGAGAGATATGCTCAAGGAAATGGGTGATGCTTTGCAGGATCCAACAACTGAGGGGTTTCGAGACAAAATGAACTCCCAGTTGGCAACCCTGAATTCAATCGTTAACTCCTCCATGCGGCTTCTTTCCTATGCGGCCGATGGGGCGAGTACGACCGCTGGCACAGGTGTAGCTTTGTGACGTCATGCCTGGATGCGGCTTTGTAACTTTGCAGACCCTTTCAAGGCGTCCTTCACTAATTCCCCTTTTGATGGTTCAGCGTTGGTTGGACCTCAGGTGAAGGACACGTTGACTAGGTGCGAACAGGATGGCAAGACTCTCTCTGCCGTGGGAGTCCGGTTTTCTACCCCTTCTAGACCGTACCCAAAGGGTCAGAAGGGGGGGAAAATGTGGTTCCGCAAATCACAGGGAGTCTCACCTGATGCACGGAGTCAGTTCCCCTCTAGAGGCAGAGAGGGGAACAGCAATAGACTGGGGCAGGGGGGGGGGGTCCGCAAAATCAAGGTAGCAGAGAAACTTTCTCTGACAAACCTTTTCAGCATCCCTGAGGAGCTGCCCGACTGTCTGCCTTCGGAGGCAGTCGGGGGAAGATTATCACAGTATCCAGAAGCCTGGCTTTCTCTCACTCAAGACAAATGGGTACAGTCGATTATATCCGAGGGTTACAAAATTCCCTTTGTCCACATCCCCTCTCAACCAAAAGGGCCCCTTCCAGACGTTCCACCCGGTCTAAGGGAACAAGCAGCACTAGAAATATCAAAACTGCTGTCAAAAAGAGCTATCCAGCCAGTCCCGGCAGACCAGCAAGGATCCGGAATCTACTCCAAATTCTTTTTGGTTCCAAAAAAGACAGGGGACTGGAGACCGATATTGGATCTCAGCAGACTAAACAAGTCTGTAAACAAAACAAAATTCCGGAAGGTCACGCTTCAGTCCATTCTACCCTTCTTGGGTCAGGACAACTGGATGTGCTCAATAGACCTTCAGGATGCGTACTATCATATCAAGATGCACAGATGCTCCAGAAGTTTCCTCCGCTTCCGGCTGGGAGCCAGTCACTATCAGTTCAGAGCCCTGCCCTTTGGTGTCACTACAGCCCGAGTGTTCACTAAATGCATGGCAGTGGTCACGGCTCATCTGAGACGACAAGGATTCCAGGTGTTTCCATATTTAGACGACTGGCTCCTTACCGCTACCGCCAGGCGTCAACTTCTCATATCCAGAGACTACACCATTCATACTTGTCAAGCTCTAGGCATTTCCATAAATTTCAAAAAATCTGCCTTGTTGCCTTGTCAGGCTATTACCTTTATAGGCGCCACCTTAGACACAATTCATCTTTTCGCGAAGCTAACAGAGCAAAGAGTATCAGATATCCGCAAACATGTTCACATTCTTCTTCAGTGCGACAGGATCAAAACCAGGTTTGTCTTGAAGGTTTTAGGTCTCATGGCAGCTGCCATTACACTTCTTCCCCTAGCCCGCTTTCACATGTGGATCCTCCAGTGGATGCTGTTTTCTCAGTGGTCCTTCCAACAGCTCCCAATGTCTCACAGTATTCTGGTAACCCAATCATGCAAGAAGCATCTATCTTGGTGGATGACCTCCCCTCAAGTTCTTCAGGGCAGATCATGCGTCCGTCCCCCCCCGGTTGCCACGGTGACAACGGACGCCTCCCTGATCGGGTGGGGGGGGGGCATTGTCAGGGCAGGACGGTCCAGGGCACATGGCAACCTTTCGAAAGCCATTTGCACATAAATGTTCTGGAGATAAGAGCAGTAGTTTTAGCGTTGCAAGCCCTTCAACACTCTCTTCCCACCGGGACTATTGCAATTCAGACAGACAATATGTCTGTAGTATGGTACATCAACAAACAGGGCGGAACCAAGTCTTATCCCTTATGTCGAGAGGTACTCAGACTTTGGCAGTGGGCAATCTCATCTCAGCGGTTTCTGATAGCAACGCACATCCCCGGGAAGTCCAATGTGATAGCGGACAAGTTGAGCAGGGCCATACTCATACCACACGAGTGGTCTCTCAGTCAGTGCTAGAAGAAATTTTTCAGAAATGGGGCCGACCTTGCTGCGATCTTTTTGCTACTCCCCAAAACAGCAAGTGTCACGATTTCTTCACCCTCTTTCCCCTACCAGGTCAACCCGCCAGGGACGCTCTAGTCCACGATTGGCCCCGGGGACTTCTGTATGCTTTTCCCCCCTTTCCACTGATCTCTCAAGTAATTCAGAAAGCTACCGCATTGAGAGTCGACATGATCCTCATTGCCCCTTACTGGCCTCGTCAGATATGGTTTCCGTTCCTTCACCGGTTTCTGTTGGAGCAGCCTTGGCATCTGGATCCAGTGCCAGATCTTTTGACCTATCAATCGGGTCAGCTGCACCACTCCCTCCCATCTCTCAACCTCACAGCTTGGTTGCTCCGCTTCCTACCCTAGCCAGGCTTCCTTTAATTTCCCATTTGGTCCGTAACATCCTTATAGCCTCCCACAAATCTTCTACAAGAAGGATTTATAATAGCAAGTGGAAACGTTTTTCCTTCTGGGCAGCAACTAATAACATAGACCCTTTCACTGCACCTATCCAGTCTATACTAGACTTTCTGGCAGAACTTTTTCACTCAGGTTCTTCTTCGTCTACTATTAGAGTACAATTGGCGGCTATATCTAATTTCCATGTAGGCTTTTCAGACTCCAGCATCATGTCCCATAAACTTTGCAAAGCCTTTCTAAAAGGTATATTTTTGCTCAAGCCCCCAATTAGAGACCCCCCACCTCAGTGGGACTTAAATTTGGTTCTAGCCTCCTTGATTCTCCCCCCCCCTTTGAACCGGCCACTTCCTGCTCTCTGAAATTGCTTTCATGGAAAATCCTTTTTCTAGTAGCCATAACATCTGCTAGACGGGTATCTGAACTTCATGCTCTTTGCAGTCGTCCTCCATACTTAGTTTTCCACAAAGACAGGGTGTCCCTTCGGACCAACCCTTCCTTTTTACCCAAGGTTTCTTCTGAGGCTAATCTGAATCAGACTATCGACCTTCCAGTTCTCTTCCCTAATTATTCCAACAAGGTAGAACAAAAGTTACATTTCCTAGATGTTCATCGCCAGCTTCGTTATTATTTGGATAGGACTAAACACTTTAGGAAATCTAACCAGCTATTCCTATCTTATGCGGAAGGCAAGATGGGCCTTCCAGTTTCCAAAGTGTCCCTTTCGAGATGGCTGGCCTCTGTAATTTCCTTAATTTATGAACTCGGACACCAAAAGCTACCATCACGACCTAGAGCTCATTCGACCAGGGCATTAGCTACATCTGTAGCATTTCAAGACAGACTGCCCATAGATTCCATCTGTCAAGCAGCTACATGGGCTTCTCCTCATACCTTTATATCACATTATAAATTGGATATGGCCTCCAGAAACCGGGCTAACTTTTTTTCCACTGTACTCAAGAGTCTGTTCCGATGAGCCACCCAGGATAAAGGTGCTAGGGACGCGGTCCCATCCAGCAAGAATGAAGGTGAGATTGACAACTTAACATTGAGAAGTTATGTACCTACCATAACGTTCCATGTTAGTTGTCTTCTTCTCGCCTTCTTTCTTGCGTCCCATCCTCCATCCCCCTAGCCCCGACAGACCGAGAGGATCCTTGGGATCTTTTATCTTACACAGCGTCAACCACCTCTATTGCCCCTGATTGATAGTTATACAAGTAGGTTTCTATAGAGGTGGATTTCTTTTTTCTCGGTCTCTAGGAGATCAGCACTGCTATACTTTTAGCTATCAAACGAGATCTGGGTATTTACCGCCTAGCATTGTGGGATATAGGGGAGCCTCGAGCCGGTAAAAATAGCTCTCGAGCTTTAGTATTGGCCGAGTTGGAGCCGAGGATCGGCTCCGAACCCATCCAGCAAGAAAGAAGGCGAGAAGAAGACAACTAACATGGAACGTTATGGTAGGTACATAACTTCTCATTTTCTGAAGGATCTGGAGTCCAAAACTCAAATGTATGTCATTATTTGGTGACTTGATCCTCAGATCATTCAAGTGACTTGGAAGAAAACCACAAATTTTATGAGGCACAGACCAAAAATATAAGGCAAAAACCTGGAAAGTTGAGAGGTATTGTAGGGCCTTGAGCTCAAACTTGTCCTTTAGTCAGCTCAGCTCGAGCTGCCTGACAGTTTAGGCATGTGAACTGTACTCAGAAGCTTTGAAAGCTGACTGGTTGTTATATTTTTGGTAGGATATATCCCATACAGGCAAGACTACTGCAGGCATGCATGATCAATATGATTATCTTTATTATACTGAGATTAATACCCATTTACAGCAGTAAAGTGTTAAGACCCTGTAGACATTGTGGATAAAGATAATGTTTGACATAATACAGTTTATCCAGAATGGCAGGCTGGTCCTATTATTATCTGGAACCAGCTCAAGTGTTAAGTGGAAGAAGAAATTCCAAACCTACTGAAGAAAAAAAAATGTGCAATTTGTATGTATTATGGTACATTATCTGAACAAGTGGAGCAGACTGTTAGAAATAACTGGAGTGTTTTTATGCTCCAACCAAGAAGCGCATTCTAGTTACATGTTGTCTGCAGTTTTAAGTATCAAAGAAGGCATAATCTGAAGGAACTTTTTCTGTAAGCAAGGAAACTGATGGAAGATTACAAGGTGCATTCAAATGTGTTTTTTGTACGTGGTGTGCAGGTTAAAACCATTAATGTTTACATTCATTCAGAACTAAAAATTGCAGTGTAAATGTTTATGCAGATTGTTCTTTTCTAGTGGCCTTGTTTACTTGGCTAGTTGCCAGATTTGTTCTAGTTTTTTATGTATGGAAGTAAAGCTGGATATTTAGAAACAAGAATTAGGAAGCATTTGAATATCTGTCTACCCATAAGGAAGCTATTACTATGTCTTCAAAATGCTGGATATAATCTATTTTTTGTTTCAACTTTCAAAAATAGAGAAGACTAAATATGGAGGACTATATCAACCTGCTTCTGTCCAAGGAGTTTAAATATTAACGTGAGCTGCATATGAGTGTTGCATTCTCATTAAAGTGTACCTTAAAAAAACAAAAGAAAAACCCACAAATGTTTTGCAAAACTAAAATTAATGTGTCTTGTGTAAACATCACCATGTATTTTACTGAGAATATATTTTATGTTGTATAGTCTAATGTGCACATACCCATTATGTAATTGCTTCTGTAATGTAATGTTACTAGTGTTTTTTTCTTATTTAAAAGGAAGTTTGTCAGGTGATTATTTTTTTGCCTGTTGTCTGAAACACAGCTCTGAATTGTTCGGTAACCAATTTACCAGAAGTTTTATGGGTACACTCATTTGCCATTCCCTTTTTTAAGCAGTCTGTATCTATTTTGTTTATGGAACCCTTGTTCCCCTATACCTCATTAACTTTGGGTTACATTAAACCTGCATACCTGCGAATATCAGTTGTTATGGTATTTTCCCTGGAAAGTGCATTGTATCTGAGGACATCCTGGATACCTTCAAAGCAGTTCAAATTTTGTTAGTGTGTTTTTCGAAACTTGCTTGACAGATTAGGAAGAAGTTACAGGGCATACTGGGATCTGTGGTCCAGGACTTTTTCAAATGCCTGGCTGTTTTATAGGAGTGTTTCTTAGAATGCACTGAGCTAAATGCTTGCTTTACACTTCATGTGTCTATCATGCATGGGAATTTAGTTTTGAATGAGACTCTTCTCTCGTACAGGTCAAGTATTATTTTTGGCTAAATTACTTCTGCTGAATCAGCCTTTATCTCGCTGAACAGGAGGACATATTTAATCTTGGAAGCCATTAGAGATCATCTATCTGAATATGACCATTTTCTGTGACATTTTTTGTACATGGATATTCTGGATCTTTCATTTGATCTGAAACATTGTACAAATAGAAAACTTCCACATTGGTGTAAATCTGTTTTTGATTGTCCTAGCATGCTGAACATTTAACAGCATTTCATGTTTAAGAGCATTTTATTTACTGTTTCTCATGTTATTGTTTTTCACTTTGTATCGGGTTCGATTTAACAGTGTTTAAGAGATAAGCACTTAAACATGAACTTGTACTAGTAAGGGACTGAGTGAAGGTGTACAGGAAGGTCCCTATCCTACTGGGCTGAAAAGGCATGCAATGCCCAAGCCTCCCTAATGCCTACTTGGAACAGACGCTCTTGGTGACGCGAGGTGAAACAAAGCTCTACAGCCAGGACTCACCAGCCATTTTAGTGCCAGTGTGTGGAAGATTTTGGTAACCAACTTCCATTCACGAACACTGATCTGGACCTTCTCAAATGGTCTTACAAAGAGGTGGCAGCTGAAGGAATGTCAAAGGCCTGCAGAGGAAGCTGCTGTTGACTGGATAAGTCTCAGGCTATTGCGGCCAGTCTGCAGAACTGACAAAAGCTCCTCCAGTTTATTGATGTAACATATGACTGCTGGGTTCACTGATCTGATAAATTATGTTCTAGTTGCCTAAATTTCACGTTTTGAGGGGGCCCTGTATAAGCATACTAAAAGCTGGATGCATCCATAGGCAGGATTTTGTACCCTGAGAAGCAGAGCGAGATGCCTGGGTTAGTATGCAGCTGTCATTTCTTTGGGTACTACTGGATCCTTTTCAATTACAAGCCAATTAAGGAGAGCATGACAATGGAGGCAGACATGTACACAAGTTACTTGTATAGCACCAGAAAAGGATGTTTACAAACAGCGAGTGCTTTAGGGAGGTCTTTTCTGATCCAAAATCAGTTTCCATTCTTTTAATTCTTTCATGTTTAAAGCAAAATGATCTGAAACAAGCTGTCTAAACTTCAATTTACATTTTATAGGGAACTCCTTACCAAACATGACATTTATTCTTGCGCCAGCACTCCAAAGTATTGCCTTCATTCACAAAGTCCTAACTCTCCTGTCTGTAATTTTCACTTTTACATCTAGATTTACTCATTCTTCTTACCCTAGAATCCTCCACCCATATGATTCCCCACATGAATGTGAAAAAGATTAGCCATTCTCAAAGACTGTTTTAATTTATTTCATTATTAGCCTCCAGCAGTGCTCACCTATTAAAATAAGTACTTGAAGGCAATCCTGGTGCTATCAAGCACTAATCTATTATATGAAATCTACAGCTGTTCCTAAATTACACTCTTACTGTGGAATATTTTTCTAGTCCCAAACAAATCCACTGCATTGTCAATCTCACTATTTATTTACTCTACTGTATCATGAACCCCAACATTCATTTAACAGCTCCATTTACTCCACTGTATCATGAACCCTAACATTCATTTAACAGCTCCTTATTACTTAAATAAATCTACTTGCTAACATGTGACATCTGCTCCCTTTACTTTATAGCTCAACTGATAAAGGTTTAAAGGATTTTTCTACAGATAAACAATTACGGACACACATCTATGCCTTACTGTTTTTGACGTCAGACTCCTCTTTCTACTTCATCTTTTCTCTATAGTTAATACTTCATTCTCTTCTCCATCGTCTCCCTTCACTACTTGCTGCAAAACTCCGGCCTTCTTCTTAACCTTTATACCAACTTCCAGTTTAACACGTCATGTGTACTACATTCTAGCTACATATTTTATCTTCTTGTCTAACATTCACTCTTTTGCTACTATACTGCTTTCGTGTAGCTCAGTTTCATTACCCATCACTTATTTACAGTTATTCTTGTACACCATTTACTACAGTACAAACAATTTCCTTGCTTTTCCTCATTTGGTATACTTCTGAAATATTCTGTTGTATGCCCTTCCCTACAAACTATGCATATTTTTTCTCACTTTACATTTAGATAGCAACCTTGAAAAATGTTTTTGGCTGACTTAACACCTAATTGTACCTAGATTTCCCCTAACAACAAAAAATATTACCTACACGTTTAATTCTTCAATCTGTATTCTCAAAAATGTTGACTTGCGTGTCCCAACAATCTACAGTCCAACCTCCTTTAAGGAAAACTGAGCCCAAATTTAGAACTCTACTAATCACAAAATGCTTTTTGTTCTCCTGAATCCAACAGTGTGCATCCTTCATAAAATTTATTTAAATACTGCTCTGTTGTCAGAAGCTGTTCCGCAGTTTCTAAGGCCATCAGCATAGCATTCTGTAAAAACTCTCATTACTTCTGTCTGGTATTTGTTACATCACCAGTGGCATCATGTAAGTAGTTTGAACAAGGGAAATGTACCACCACCACAAACACCTGGATGACCAGCTTTAAATGTGACCTAAAGACAGGTTACTGATTTTAGCTACAGGGTCAATAAAAAGCTCAACTTAAGTGCTGACTGTTAACAGTCTATATGCAAAGTTGTCATTCACACATACGAGCATATCATGCACATACATGCACATGTGTGTGTGTGCGAGTGCATGCAAAAACAGTCTCTAATGCCTGATCTTGTAAACAAAAGCCTTCTTAGCTACATAGCTATATATATATATATATATATATATATATATATATATATATATATATATATATATATTACTCTTTCATTCCTGCCACCACTAGTAAGTCCTGCCACCACTCGTAAGGTTTGTATCATGTCCTGTTCTTTTTTGATAACAGCAGCAATGCAGGCTTCTCCAATCCAATCTTTAAAAAAATGAACTAATGGGAAATGGCTTAGCCAACACTACTAAAGTCCAATTGGGACTGTGGCCTTTAAATAAAAGAGCAAGTTTTAACTTGGACAGGAAGGTATGCTGGAATCAATTCGGTCTTTCTGTACTACACTGATGGGTACCATACATCAACACCAAGACAGATTAAACCCCTTTTTTTCCTCTAGTACATCCAATCTCTTCAATACTATCATGAGTTGAGACACACATTCAGCAAAGTAACCCAAACATTTACCACTACAGTCACTCACCAAGCTATCAACTGCAAAGCTAACTTGTCGGCATTAGGAAATTCATCAAGCTAGCTTGACTAGTGTACATTTAAGGTCTACTGCCCCTTTTTATTGTAAAATATTATAAACCATGACATCTCTGGAGCTTTTTGCCCTTGGACTTCTGCTGAAAAGAGGTTATGTTCAGATGGACTTTCCCAAAAAACAAACACAAACGAATAAAGATTCAACACAGTTTGCAATTTCTACTCTCAGTGTGTTCCACTATGATAACCTGTTAACGTCGTCCTTTAAATTATCAGCTGATCCAGATAGAACAGTCTCCCTTGCATAAATAACTTATCACACTGTGGACAATATAGGAGTAGCTGTGCTAACTGTGTAACATAAAGCTTAAATACGTCTCCACATAGTAAGGACTACAATGTTCTGGGGCAGTGATGCAACAGGTTTAGCAGCTGGCACTACTGGTAACAGTCAGCCTACATGAAGCTGAACAGGTACAGATACCACAAACCACTGCTATTACAGTCTGGCTTGAGTAGGCTGTGAAGGTACATCTTCATCAGAACATAAGCTGTGTAATTCAGCCTGCAGAGCTTTGCCCCTACAGTGCTTTATTTCTTAAGTGAGGTGGGGGTAAGAAGCCCCTCCCACCAAACTTACAAAGAAAGACGACCATACCAACACATGTGCAGATCCCTAGAAACAGCTAACAATACACACAAAGCCTAATCTTTAGCACACAGGACTTCTGCATAAACTGCTTCATCAACTACGATTACATACTTTGGCAGCCTGGGTGGAACTCACTAAGATACAATAAAGCAGATAAACACAGAGGGGATTGCTGAAACTATAACAATTCCTGATGTTAAGTACTAAATGGTGCTGAATTATAAAAATCATTCAACTCGTACCAAGTTACAGGACCCATGGTGTGGATTCACACCCTTGAATCCATACATTACACTTTCTATGCTGAAAGTCAAGTATGGTTACAAGCAAAAATGAAGGTTGGAAACAGGGAGATTAGTTTGGCACTGCCAGTTTTCTGTGCAGCACATTCTGCTACATACAGGTAACAATTAAAATGCTTCATACAAGTAACTATTAAAATGCTAAACGTCTGGAATGTGCTACCTTCCCATTGCGGGTTATGTCAATATGTAGGATGGCAGCTTTTGTACAGATATTTTCAGCAGAATGGAATGAGTGCTCACAGGTTTTGAAGAAAAGCTGGGAGATTAACTTTCAGACCACATGTGTACTATTTTGTGATGGCATTGCTACAGACCAGCTACAGTATCCTGGGGATGTATGACTGTGTATACTATTTGTGCCACAACCACAGACTCATGTGGCATAAATACAATGTTCACTAAAGTATGCATTTTTTTTAAATCTTAGGATAAATCTTATGAAAAGATAGAATCAGTAAATCCAAGCACTGTATGCTTGCCAATAGTTTAATGGATACTAATCAAACACCAAAATGTACAGCCACAATATTACTGCAACGGTGAACATAGACGTGTCAACTTTTAAAAGTCAATTAAGAGCAAAAGGAAAATCAAGCATTTCTGTATACACTGTTACAGCAGAAACTGTTCAGCCTTTGGGTGAGGAAAAAACTTCTTTACCCATCCAGTTCCATAACCTCAGAGTCAATATAGTTGTAATTTGTGACTAAACAGCAATAGACTAAATCATTCTGATTAATCAAGTCTCAACTTCAGCTAACATGATCTATTCTACCATGCTCCCTTTGCAAACTATGAAAGGATTGATAATCCATTTTTTTCAGTTTCCTAGAATAACTACACTCTCCTCAAGATGCACTATTCCAAGTGAAATGTGTCGACAGTGCCCGGCCAGAAATGTGGTTACAAAACTGCATTCATGTGTTACAACCATTAAAATTACCTTGAGAATTTGGTTCTGGTAATGTTTCTCTGGCAACCAAATGCATCACTGTTGTTTTGCCAAGTGGAAGTTTTAATGCTGCATATAAAGAGACAAACAAAATGTTATAAGTAGCGCTCAAAGGAAAACAGAATTTGATAATACATAAAATATTTTAATTATATTGGTCAATTAAAAACAGCTCTTGGCATTATTCTCAAAACAAAATCGATAATGTGGTATGACTGCATTTCTGTGTGCAACTCAGTCATTCATATTACACTGCAGTGTTTACAAATGCAAATCAGCAACACACTTTAGCACCCAATCCATATCATAAAAAAACTTGGCAACTCTATTCACATAAACTACACAAAGTCTTACACTGCAACTGAATAGAAAATGGTTATGTTTGTGTACTGCACCTGGATAACCTTACTTTCCAACACTTGCCAACTACTAAAACCATAGAACTTCCAACCGAGCCTATACAGATTCACCCTAATACGGCTACTTTCTCATCCTCCTATCCCTAGTCATACATCTTGTTGCTGGATGTGATACACTAATGGCAGAAGGCCTGTACACTGAAAGGCATAATGTGACAAGACTGCTGCATTGGGGATTGTGCAAACATTACAATACTGAGAAGCATTGGAAACATAAACCACAAAGCACTGCACAGAATAAAGTTTATACCACATGGGATCACTCATTACCAAAAGTTCGGAAAATAGACAAGAGAAAACCAGATATAGTAGTCTATGAAAAGATAAAAGTAGCATTGATTACTGAAACTGCAATACCCAGTGATTGCAGTGTCTTACATGCTGAGAGAGACAAAGTCATAAAATACCACAACTTGCACTCAGAAATGATGACAGTGTGGAAGAAGGAGATTCAGACAGTTTCAGCAGTAGTAGAAGCAATAGGCATCATAAAACAATTTACAACTGTATTCAGATATGCTACCAATACACCTAACCCCATATGAATTACAGAAGGGATCAATTCTGGCCACATTGTGGCTGCTGCAAAGAGCACTTTAGTCTGACAAAGACTTGAAACAATACTAATATCATGAAGTTTAATCATACTTTGACTTTGGAGTGGTTTTTTTTGGAGAAATTAAAATGAGAAACCTCTATAAAACCTCTAACCAGTACTACTTTCTCCACTCTTCAAACCTCTATACATACTATTTACTTACTTATATATTTATATTTGTTTACTGGGGTAGTGCACTGATAAATACTGACCAGTTTATTAACTAGTAATACTCCTTCTCCCCTCTTCAACTCTTTATCCCTCCCCCCTCTTGCTTTCCCACTGTTGTATCTCTATAGCATTATACAGTTTATATCACTTCCATGTTAAAAAACAGCAGTGAATTATCATGCCACACTATTACTATCCCACAACAACATTTATTAAAACTGCAACTTCTGTATACTATCAACATTATGTAAATGTCATCTGTATACCACTTTTATTCAGGCCAATTACACCAGTCTGTGCGTTAAACCTTTTTCTTCTTTCTTTTGTGTTGTTACTGGAGCTTTTCTACCCAGGCTACTGCTGAAAGGGGTAGTTTTCCTACCCAGTCAGACTATCCCGGTAAACAAATGCAATAAATAAAAAAACTACTAAAAAGATAGTCAATTTATTGTCTTCACAGATTAAATACATTAAACCTAATCTAGTAGTGATCTGTGGGATGTATACAAACCACTCCTTAAGGACACACCAATGTTAAAGCCATGTGGCTTCTGAATGCACCTGACTGTGTTTACAAGTGCACTGACTTTCTCAGAAAAAGGGTAGTGCTTAGCCTTTCTTTGGCCAAAATACACAGACTCATTTTGGTAATTCTAAATGACCACATGCCCCCTCCATCCAAAAAAATCCTTAGTCTTTTCAGGCAACGACAGAATTCTGTTTTACAGTTCTACACATATGTATTTCAATGCAAATAAAAGCTGAAACCAGCATCAGAAACTGTCCGCCTCAGGACATTTAGTTTTGATCATGCAAATATTAGTTTTAATTCCTCATCCTCACTGCTGCAGTAGCCTTTTGCTACAACTATCATCCTGCCCAAGATACAACTGGACAGCTTCACAAAGCTCTGGCACTCTGCCACACCTACACTACGACTGCTGATTGGCTGGTCTCTTGGCTGGTCTCTTGGAGGGAAATCAGCAGTCAGAGTGTAGACAATATCAAGACTTTCTTGACCATAAATAAAGAGAAACAGCCAACTCATCCTGAACCTTTAAAAGATTAAAAACTGTGGCAAAATTGTACATGCCAACAAGTACATACAGACAAGACTGCTGCATTTTCATTCTTGTGGATGTTCATTATTCTCACTGCTGTGTAGCGTTTGAGTTGATTACCGAAGTCTACCAATAAACAACAGCCGAGGACAACCATCTCAAAAGTCTGTTTTGACATGGATTGTCTTTTCTTTGTCACATCTTAAGAAATAAGCAGCTGGTCTGCTTTTCCAATGGGCTCAATTCTATGAAGACAGTACTCAAGCTGCTTATGCACATCCAAAGTATGTAGAAATTACAGTTGCGTGCACTTACCATAACTGTAGATGTCCAAGTGTATTCACTGTTGCAGTCATCACCTGTGGGGTTTATCCCTGCTGTGGTAGCCCTCAGCCGGCCCAAATACTAGAATCAATGTTTTTGTGCGCTGGCTGCTGTCGCCTGTAGTCTGACGTCAGGTCATCAGTACTAAAAAAAAGGCAGCCAACATCATTACATCAGTTTTTCTTGCATTAACCCATCAGAAGCACAAGGGAAGAGAGAGAAGTGGTCCTGTTGGCCAAGAGCCACTTTGGAAAACATGTGTCCCCCTAAGGGAAAGATGTCAAATGGGGGAATGAGGGAGGGAAACCAAGACTGCAGCAGTGAATACACTCGAACATCTACATTTATGGTAAGTGTACCCAACTGTACCATATTCTTTGTGTTTCACCGTTGCAGTCAACACCTGTGGGAGGATTCCCAAAGATGAGGTAAAGGGTGGAAGGATAGGTAATGTCCTAGGTATGGGACAGAAGGCCCTGCAGAATTGCAGAGGTAAACCCTGCCCTAGACTTAGAGAAGAGAGGTAGGTGGTAATGCTTTGTAAAGGTATGGGACAGAGGTCCAGGTGGCCGCTTCCAAGATGTCCCTGGTAGACACTCCTCTGAGGAAGGCAGTGGAAGTGGAGATTGGCCTAGTGGAATGGGTATGGATCGACTTAGGGATGGCTTTCCCATGTAGTCTGTAGCAGAACTGGATACTGTGAAATCCATTTGGAAATGGTTTGTTTAAAGATGGACTTCCCTTCTGCCCCTGGGGCAAAGCTTACAAGAAGCTGGTCAGTTTTTCTGAATGGTTTAGTGCGGTCCAAACAGTATCAGAGTTGTCTGTGCATGTCTAGTGAGTGAAGAATTCTTTCCCCCTTGTTTTGAGGGTTGGGAAAGAAGGTGGGAAGGTGTATGCCCTGGGTAAGGGTCACATCAAATACCACCTTGGGCATAAAGGAGGGATTAGTCCTCAGGGAGACTCTGTCTGCATGGAAAATTATGAAGGGCTTGACAGCCATGAGCGCTTGAAGCTCTGAGACCCTTCTGGCTGAGATGATAGCTAGTAGGAAGGCAGTCTTCTAGGAGAGGTATTTCAATTCTGTTGAAGCGGCAAGTTCGAAAGGAGGTAAGGTTAGTTTCTCTAACACATAATTCAGATCCCAGAGTGGAGTAGGAGGTCTTCTAGGAGGCCTGATATTATAAGGAATTGCTTAATCAAAGGATGAGAGAAGACGGGTGGGTCTGAATCATAATGGGCAGAGATGGCCAAGGCATGGATATTAACAGAGAAGGAGAGGCCACTATTGAGCAACTTTGCTAAGTAACCTAGGATGAGAGGGATGGAAGGTTGGGAGGTACTACCACCCCCTTTTGATTGTTTCCAGGAGCAGAATCTTTTCCATTTCCCTGCATAATATTTTCTTGTGCTGGGCCTTCTGGCCTCTGTGATGAATGTCCAGGACCTGTTTGCTTAACAGTGACTTCTTATTAGTTTTTAGTGTATAAGCCATGCTGAAAGTTTGAGAGCCTGTAGGTCTGGGTGCAGTACCACCCCTCTTCTCCTGGGTCGAGAGGTCTGACCTTAGGGGAAGCAGCTTTGGGGGCTGTAAGGCCAGACTGCATAGTAAGGGGTACCAATGCTGTCTAGGCCAATCTGGAGCGATGAGGATGGCCTTTGGAATCTCCTCTGTTATTTTGATCAGAACCTTGGGAATAAGGGGCAGAGGAGGGGATGCGCACACATAGAGAGAGCTCTAGGGGAAGGTCAAGGCATCCACCTTCCAAGCTAGGAGGTGATACTCCCTGGTAAAAAAGTTGTGCAGCTGGTGGTTGAGGTACGAGGCAAAGAGGTCCACCTCTGGGGACTCCCACTCCTGGGTGATTTGCAGAAAGACTTATCTGTGGAGCTGCCATTCGTGGGGGTCGAGTAAGTTTCTGCTAGGTCTGGTGTGTTGTTGATCCATGGTAAGTATTGGGCAATTAGGTGTAGCCCCATAAGGTGGCTGTAAGCCAGAGACTCATGGCTAACCTGCACAGGTGGTAAGATTGGTTTCCCCCCTGCTTGTTTATGTACCACATACTGTGGTGTTGTCTGTTTTTATAAGGACCACCCCTGGCCTGAGATGGGGTTGGAAGGAAGTCAGAGCATTTTGTACTGCCATCATTTCTTTCTGGTTGATATGCAAGTGAAGTTGCTGGGCATTCCAAAGGCCTTGGTTACACCTGCCTGCTAGGTTAGCACCCCAAGCTATGTCTGAGGCATCGGTGGCGATGGTCTGGCCGGAAGGGAGGAGGATGAAGGGAAGACCCTTATTCATGGCACAGGCCTCTGCCCACCAGAGAAATTCATCCCTTATGCAAGGGATCAGTGGGAGAGTGGTCTATAGGGACTGAGAGTGCTGACACCAAAGGTTCTTTAAGTACCACTGAAGCTTTCTTGTGTGAAGCCTGGTGAGAGGGATGAGAAGGATGCAATATGTCATGTATCCCACGGCTTGCAGGAACTTCCTTGCAGTGAGGTGACTTCTGGAAGCCAGCTGGATGAAGTAGAGAGGCAGGAAGCTCTGCTTTTCTGGGGGTAGGAAAGCCAATAGGGTTGCTGTGTCTAGCACACCTCCCAGAAAAACAATTTTCCTGGTGAGGTTTTGCTTTGACTTTTTCTCGTTGATGGTGAACCCTAGGGAAGTTAGGAGTTTTTTGACAGAGAAGATCTTGCAGCAAAATTTTCTTTGCTGTTCGCCTGAATGAGGCAGTCGTCCAGGTAAGGGTAAATCTGTATATTTCGCTGTCTGCAGAATGCTATAGCCAGGACCAAGCATTTGGTGAATACTCTGGGAGCAGTAGATAAGCCAAAGGGCAGTGCAGAGAACTGAAAGTGCTGATTGCCTGCTCTGAAGTGCAGGAATTTTCTGCACGATTCCCTGATGGGAATGTGAAGGTAAGCATCTTTTAGGTCTAGTGTCACCAGCCAGGCATTCTGAGTGAGCATAGGCAGGAGCTGCTGAAAGGTTAGCATTTTGAATCTGGGGACCAACAAAGGAGGTGTTCAGTTTGGATAGATCTAGAAGTGCCCTCTTTTCTGGGAACAAGGAACAGTCTGGAGTAAAAACCTTTTCCTGTTTGATCCGGAAGGACAGGTTTTACTGCCCTCTGAGATATTAGCGTTTTTACCTATTTTAATGCCTCTGTCCACTGGTTTGGGGGGGAGGTCTGGGTACCCTCTTGGAATACGGAGTTCGCCGAAGGAGAATTTGTATCCCTGAGAAATGACTTAATACCCATTGGTCCTTGGTTATAGAGACACAATTGTCCTTGAATAGGGTGAGCCTTCCTCCTAGTTTTAGATGAGTGAAAGGAGGCCAGAGGGGGGACGGAGAGTCACTGAGTTCTTACCACAGATGCTTGGCTTAGAACTCCATGCCTTAGAGGCGGAAGTGGTCCATTGTTTGCTTTTTTGCTGGCCCTGGGATAGGGGCCTGGATGTCCTGTCCCTGCGGGGCTTACTCTGGCCCTGTCAGCTGGTGCAGGGAAGGCCCAGTGCTTAGAGGGGAAGTTCCTGCTGAATCTGGGTGGTTGAACTTGAAAGAAATCTTTTACTGTTTGCATAGAGTTTGCTTTGTCTCCACCTTTTTAAGCACCTCTTCGGCTTTTTCCCCAAACAGGCGTTCCTTATCCAGGGTGCATCAATAAGTTTAGACTTGACATGATCAGGGAGAGGTTGTTCCTTCAGTCGTGGATGTCTTCTAATAACAGATCCGGTCACTGCTACCCTGCTAGAGGCTTCTATGGCGTCATATCCACATTGTAATGAGTGCTTGGCCACTTGACAAGCAGAGTGTATAATTCTGCCAGCTCTTCAGTGTTGGCACTGTCAAGAGAGGTAGCAATCTTCTGTTTTGTTCCAAAGTATGTTGTTGATATTTTAACATATGGAACTGACAACTGAGTGGTCTGACAGCTAGGGTTGCAGAGGTGTATACTTTCTTACCCCATCTATCTGTCCAGAGGTCTGGAGTCTTTGTCAGAAGGAAGAAGATTCTTGGCAGAACTAGTCTTAGCTTCTTTGGGACCCTGTGTAATGACCTCAGGGTCTGCAGCAGGGTTCCTGTACAGGTATTTGTGAGAATCCGGTACTCTGTAGTACCTGTCAGATTTGGCAGGAGGCAGGGCGTCAGGGGCTAAAAGTTTTGTACCTACCATAAATGTAGATGTTAGAGTGTTCACACTGCTGCAGTCATTATACTTGGGATATCCTGCCGTCAGGCGGTCCCGCAGTTGGCCAGAGTTCCAAAGTCTTGGTCCGGCGTCGGTTGCTGTTGCTTCTTCCCTGACGTCAGCGCGCCAGGGGTATATAAGATGCATCCGACGCCATTTTCTTCAGTTTTTCTTGCTCCAGATGTCAGGTGCCCCCAAGTAGGTAGGCAATACATATTGCTAATAAAAAATATACATATAAAATAAAAACAATACCTTCAGTTACAAGCAAATACACCACAAAGGTTGTATAGGATAGAAAGGTATAGATAAGTCCAGCTAGTTCAGAGGGGGTGGAGGGAGGGTAACCTGGACTGCAGCAGTGTGAACACTCTAACATCTACATTTATGGTAGGTACAAAACTGTACTATGTTCATCGTGTTACACTGCTGCAGTCATTACACTTGGGTAGAATCCCAAAGCTAAGGTTGGGTGGCTGGTCTAAAAAGAGTTAGGATTGGCTATGAGGCCCTGCAGAACTGCAGTGGCAAATCCTGCTCTGGATATAGAGTAAAGAGGCAAGTGGTAATGCTTGGTAAAGGTGTGCACTGAACTCCAAGTTGCAGCCTCCAAAATTTCCTTGGTAGGTACTCCTCTGAGAAAGGCTGTTGCCCTAATGGAATATGGACTAATGTTATTAGGGACTGATTTTCCATGCCGAGTGTAGCAGTAACAAATACAGTGCCCTATCCTCTTGGATATAGTCTGCTTTGAGATAGCCTTGCCCTGTGATCCTGCAGCATATGCTACAAACAGTTGCTCAGTTTTCCTGAAAGCTTTTGTTTTGTCCAAGTAGAAGCGTAGCTGCCTGTGTATGTTCAAAGAGTGCAGAGGTTTCTCCCCTTTATTCTGGGGGTTTGGATAGAAAGTTGGCAAATGGATGGATTGGTTAAGAGCCACACTATATACCACCTTTGGCATGAAGTTAGGGTTTGTCCTTAAAGAAACCCTGTCTTGATGAAATATTATAAAAGGTTCCACTGCCATTAATGCCTGTAGCTCAGACTCTTCATGCTGAACTTACTGCCAGGAGCAGAGTCGTTTTCCATGATAAAAATTTTAGATCTGCTGTACTGGCTGGCTTAAAAGGTGGCAAGGTCAGTTTTTCCAAAACAAAATTGAGGTCCCACGTTGGTGACGGTGCTCTCCGGGGCGGTCTTATGTTTTTAGACCCTCTGAGGTACTGCTTTAGCAAGGGATGAGAGAATAAAGGAGGATCCATGTTGTAATGAGCTGAAATGGCAGAGGTGTGGATCTTAATTGATGAGAAGGATAGGCCTTTGTCCAGCATCTCAGTTAAGTATTGTAAAATCTGAGGAATGTTTGGGACAAGATGGTCAAGGCTTTGAGCCTGGTTCCAGGTACAAAATCTCTTCCATTTTTCTGAGTAGGGTTTAGGCCTCCTGGCCACCAAAATGACATCCATAACAGCTTTAGAGAGAGGTGTTGCCTGTTTGACTAATGAATCTGCCATGCAGCCAGGTTTAGGGTTTTGAGCTGACCGTGCAGGATCTGATTGTTTTGTTGAGTCAGAAGGTGTGAAATTTGAGGCAAAATCCATGGTGGGCCTTGAGCTAAGTTCTTTAAGATTGGGTACCAGTGCTGGCGTGGCCAGTCTGGAGCAATCAGGATCATCTGTGGCTTTTCTTGTCTGGCTTTTAGGAGTACCTTTGAAAGGAAAGGCAGTGGTAGGAAGGCATAAACTTTTAGGCTTTTCCAGCTGAACGAAAGAGCATCCACTTTCCATGCTTGTTTGTGATAAGTCCTTGTGCAGTATTTTTGTAGTTGGCAATTCAGTGGGGAGGCAAAAAGATCCATGTCTGGGCACCCCCATTTTTGCGTTACCATGCTGAAGATTTGTGGATTTAATTTCCATTCGTGAGGGTCCATGACATTTCTGCTGAGATAGTCTGCCAGAGTATTTTTCTTTCCTGGAAGGAATTGTGCTTGCAGATATACTTGATAAGTTAGAGCTGTGTTCCACAAGGTCATGGCTTGCCTGCATAGGGGATAAGAATGAGTGCCCCCTTGCTTGTTTATGTACCACATTACTGTGGTGTTGTCCATCTTTAGTAATAGTTATCCTGGATGTGGAAGGTCCTTGAAAGCTGTTAGGGCATTTTGAACAGCCAACATCTCTTTTCATTGATGTGAAGATGCATCTGGTCTGTGGTCCACTTGCCCTGAATGCATTTTCCTGCCATGTGTGCTCCCCAGGCGTAATCCGAAGCATCTGTTGTTAGAGTTTGCCTGGCTGTGGGTTGGGTGAAAGGCTGACCCTTGTTTAGGTGACATGCCTGTGACCACCATCGAAACTCCTGTTGTAGGCAGGGAATCATTGGTATTACTGCTTCTAAACTGTGAGTGTTGAGTCCAAACATTTTTTAGGTACCATTGTAATTTCCCCATATGCAGTCTGGCAGGTATTAGTAGTATGCAGGATGCCATGAATCCCAGGGGCTGCACAATTTTTCTTGCAGGGAGATGGGATTTTTTTGCCAGTAATTGAAAATAGTTGAACTTGTTTGTCTGGCGTGAGGTAAGCCATCTGGGCAGTTGTAATTAAGCTGGCACCCAGGAATGTAATCTGTTGTGAGGGCAGTAGTTTTGACTTCTTTTCGTTTACTGTGTACCCTAGAGAAATTAGCAACTTTTTCACAAACGCCAGATGCTGTAGAAGAATGTCCTTTGTCTCTGCTTGTATGAGGCAGCCATCCAGGTATGGATATATTTAAATTCCTTTTTGTCTGCAAAATGACATTACTGGTGCCAGGCACTTTGTGAAGACCCTGGGCACAGTAGATAAGCCAAAAGGCAGTGCAGAGAATTGGTAGTGCATTGTACCAGCTTTGAATCTGAGGTATCTTCTGCAATTTTGTCTGATCAGGACATGCAGGTATGCCTCTTTGAGGTCCAGAGTAACAAGCCAAGCCTTCTTGCCCAGCATGGGTAGAAGCTGCTGTAATGTCAATATTTTGAATTTCGGAATATCCAGGTAAGTATTCAGAATTGAAAGGTCTAGTATGGGCCTCCAGGCTTTGTCCTTTCTGGGGACCAGGAAGAGTCTTGAGTAAAATCCTTGTCCTTGTTCCTGTTGTGGTACTTTTTGAATAGCTCTCATGTCCATGAGGGCTGAAATTTGTTTCTGTGCCTCTGCCCATTGATTTTGTGGCAGGTCTGGCATTCCCTTTAGCTTTGGTAAAGTATGAAAGTGGAATCTGTAACCTTGAGACACAATATTCAGAACCCATTTGTCTTGGGTGATTGTTTGCCAGTTTTGAGAAAAAGTGCTAATTTTCCCCCTAAGGGGGCTTCCAAAAGGGACGTGCTTGGAGTACGAAGAGGAAAGTCATTGTGACAGTTTCCTGTAAGGTTGAGACTTATCCTCACCTCCTTTTGGGGTTGAGGTGCCCCACCGTCGTTGTCTGAGCCTTGGGGTTGAGATCTGCCTCTTGGGTGTCTGTATCTGCCTCTCTGTGGCCTGTCTGACACTGGAAAGGACCAATTCTTTGTTGGCCAATTTCTACTAAACCGAGGTGGCTGTACCTGTAAGAAATCCTTGACTGTTTGCATAGATTTAGCTTTATCCTCCATTTTCTTTAACACCTCTTCTGCCTCAACACCAAACAAGGTATCATGCTGTAAAGGAGCATCCAATAATTTTGCCTTAACATGATCAGGTAAATTCTGTTCTTTTAACCAAGCATGTCTTCGAATAACAGAACCTGTAACTGCAGCTCTACAAGAGGCCTCTAAAGAATCAAAACCACATTGCAGAGTATGTTTTCCCACCTGTTCAACTGCATGCAATAAAGCCTGCATTTCTTTACAATCAGAAGCTTCTGAGCTTGCAAGCATTTTCTGTTTTAACTGAGCCATTAAATACTGTTGGTACTTAAGCATGTGAAACTGGGAATTTAAAAGCTCTTACTGCTAAAGTTGCAGACGTGTATACTTTCTTCCCCCATCTATCCAAATCTCTGGAATCTCTGTCAGAGGGTACTGGATTTTTTGCAATGGAAGCCTCAACCCCTTTTGGACCCTGGGAAATAGTTTCTGGATCAACAGAAGGGTTTTTGTAAAGAAACTTGAGAGTCAGGGACTCTATAATACCTATCTGGCTTAGCTGGAGCAGGGGACAAAGAGTCGGGAGATAAGCTGTATTCAGAGAACACATCATCCACAGTGTCTAGCACAGGCAGAATAGCCAGGGGCCTGTGCTGAGGTGCATTAAGAGGAAATCCCTGAGCCTTTTCTTGGATTCTGAGTAATCCTGACTTTCTCAACGGAAATGCTCCCTCGTGGTATGTAAAGTTTCCCCAAAAGAAAATTCCTCAGGAAGAGAGGCTGTGGCTCTGAGGTAGCGGGTGTCAGGGGCTGCGAAAGCACCTCACTGAGAATCGGCGACTGGCCTAGAAGAGATTTAATTGTCGGTTTTGGACCTCGGATGCCTGTTTTTATCCTTGTCTTTGCGTTTTCTCGGTACTGAGGTCGTCGGCTGATCTGACGGCATAGTATAATTGAACCTTCGGCCAAAGTAGTGTAAAGCAAAATCAAAACGTCTCTTTATAGTGTGTTTGTTAAATCTAGCACAAAACCGACAGCTAGTGACGTCGTGATCAAGGCCTAGGCATGGAATACAGTGAGTGGAAGTCCTTATGAGGTATTTGCTTCCCACAAGAAATACAATTATTAACTTTCTGACATCGGTCTGAGGCAAGAAAAAGGTTTCCCCAACAGGGTACTTCGCTTTATTGAAGACTTCGGATCTGAAACTCGACTTCGAAAATCTGAGGAGTCGGCCGACCAGCACTTGCTAACTGCTTCTGCTTCGGGCACCGCACAGCAAAGAAAGACTGAAGAAAACGGCGTCGGATGCATATTATATACCCCTGGCACACTGATGTCAGGGAAGAAGCGACAGCAACCGACGCAGGACCAAGACTTTGGAACTCTGGCCGACTGCGGGATCGTCTGACTGCAGGACAACCCAAGTGTGATGACTGCAGCAGTGTAACACGATGAACATCTGTAATTTCATATTCCAGAAGATGTAATACTGGGTCCATTTTTTTTTTTTTTTGCTAAGAAACAGATGCATCTTTTCCCAGGTATAACCTGGCTATAGGAATCATGGAAGCCACGATCCTAGCATAGGGAGAACTTATCTTGCAGAAGTCTGAGACTGATTTGAGAAGCTCAGGAAAGGTTCTAGATAAATAAACCTCTACCTCATCTTCCATCAGAAATGCCTTTTGAATAGAGGTGCAAAGCAGATGCTGGCTGTGATCCATACCTAGAAAAAAGCAGGGAAACACCATTCTGGGAAACACCATTCTGGGAAACACCATTCTGGGAAACACCATTCTGGGAAACACCATTCTGGGAAACACCATTCTGGGAAACACCATTCTGGGAAACAGTGGTCGGGAGGATTTTGCAACATTTAATGGGCAGCCCAGGTTGGTCAGAAGAGGCATAACCCTGGTTAATAACTCTTGACATCTAGATAAAAGCTCTGCAATTATAAGCAAATTAACTAAATAAGGAACTATGTGAATGACATAACCATGGCAGGGGCAAGATACTTCATAAACATCCTTGAAATTGTAGACAATCCATAGGGCAATGCAGAGAACAGATAATGTGATCCAGAAATACAGAAAGTACAGTTGTGTACACTTGCCAAAAATGTAGTTGTTCGAGTGTTTTCACTGTTGCAGTCATCACCTGTGGGTTATCCCTGCTGTGGTAGCCCTCGGCTGGCCCGAATACCAGAGTCAATGTTTTTCTGCGTCGGCTGCAGTCGCCTGTAGTCTGTCGTCAGTACTATAAATCAAGGCAGCCAACGTCATTACATCAGTTTTTCTTGCCCTAACCAGTCAGAAGCACAAGGAAATAAGGTAAAGTGGTCCTGGTGGCTAAAAGCCACTATGGGAAGCTCATGTCCCCCTAGGGGGAAGGGGATATAATGGTGGTGGAGGAGGGAGGGAAACCAGGACTGCAACAGTGAATACACTCTAACATTTACATTTATGGTAAGTGTACACAACTGTACTATGTTCTTCGTGTTTCACTGTTGCAGTCATCATCTGTGGGAGGATTCCCAAAGCTGAGGAGAGGGGTGGAAGGTTAGGTTAGAGCCCTAGGCATTGGTCAGCAAGCCCTGCAGAAAGTACAGTTTTGTACCTACCATAAATGTAGATGTCCGATAGGAATGCATCTGCAGTCCTTACAAATGGGTTGTCCTGTCGTCAGGCAGCCCTTCGGTCGGCCGGATTCCAAAGTCTGGGTCTGGCTTCGGCTGGTGTCGCACTTCACCCGACGTCATAGCTGCAGTTACTCGGGTATAAAGGCATCAGCCGACGCCATTTTCCTCAGTGTTTCTTGCCCCAGATGCCAAGTGCCCTCTAGGAGGACTAAATTTGGATAAATGCCAATGATTCCAAATGTTAGAGAGCAAACAAAAGATAAGCATGTATATACATATATACAAACAAATACACCATAATAGATTCCCCCAGCTAGCTATAAGAGGGGCAAATACCCTAGGAGTACCACAGAGGGGAAGGAGGGTGGGTAATCCTGACTGCAGATGCATTCCTATCGGACATCTACATTTATGGTAGGTACAAAACTGTACTATGTCCTTCAAGGATGCATCTGCAGTCCTTACAAATGGGTAGAATACCATAGCCAAACTGGGGGAGGAGGAAAGATAGAATTATGGTGTAGTTAAGATCCCTTGCAAAACAGCAGTGGCAAAACCTGCTCGGGATCTAGAGTATAAAGGTAAATTATAATGCTTGGCAAATGTATGCACGGAGCTCCAAGTAGCAGCCTCTAAAATGTCTTTGGTAGCCACTCCTCGTAGAAAAGCTGTGGTAGTGGCTGTAGCTCTTGTAGAGTGAGGCCTGATGTTTTCTGGAGTTTTCTTTCCATGGTAGGAGTAACAAAATCTAACGCAATTTCCTATCCACTTAGATATAGTCTGTTTTGAAATTGCTTTTCCTTCCATTCCTGTTGCATATGCTACCAGTAGCTGGTCAGTTTTTCTATTGCTCTTGGTCCTGTCCAGGTAGTAGCGTAATTGTCTGTGTACATCCAAGGTATGCAACAGTCTTTCTCCCCTGTTCTGTGGATTGGGGAAGAATGTAGGTAGGTGGATAGCCTGATTTAAAGATACTCTGGAGACCACCTTAGGCATAAAAGTAGGATTTGTTCTCATGGACACTCTATCTTGATGGAAGATCAGAAAGGGCTGTACTGCCATTAATGCCTGTAGCTCAGAAACCCTTCTTGCTGAAGCGATTGCCAGTAGGAAAGCAGTTTTCCATGATAAGTATTGCAATTCTGCTGTTGCTGCTGGTTCGAAAGGAGGAAGTGTCAATTTTTCTAGCACAAAGTTCAAGTCCCATGCAGGTAATGGTGGCTTCCTAGGAGGCTTTACATTTTTAATTCCTCTGAGAAACTGCCTGAGCAGAGGATGTGAGAAGACTGGAGGATCCAAGTCGTATTCTGCTGAAATAGCTGATGCATGAATCTTAATGGAAGAGTAGGACAGGCCTTTGTGGAATAGCTCTGCCAAGTATTCCAAGATTTTGGCTATGTTTACCAGTGACACATCTTTCCCCTTTAGCAGTACTCCAAATGAGATATCTTTTCCATTTTGCTGAATAGGTTTTCCTTGTTGAAGGTCTGCGAGCTTCCAAGATAATGTCCTTAACCCTTTGGGATAAATTTGGGTTAATTTGTCTTATGCAATGTTCCAGGCAGTCAGCTGCAGAGTTTTCAGGTTTGGATGCAGGGTGTTGTAGTTGTTCTGAGTTAACAGCAAGGGAACTAGAGGTAAGGGCCACATCTGTTCCCGAGACATGCTCCTCAGTAATGGGTACCAATGTTGCCTTGGCCAATCTGGAGCTATCAGAATGATCCTTGGACGGTCCTCTTTGATCTTCAATAGCACCTTGTGCATCAAAGGAAGTGGTGGGAATGCATATGCTGTCAGATTCTTCCAACTGAAGGATAGGGAGTCCACCTTCCATGCCAGTGGATGGTACGTCCTGGTGCAGAATTTCTTTAATTGGTGATTGTGCGGGGATGCAAATAAGTCTATTTCTGGAAGACCCCATTTTCTTGTTATGGTTTTGAAGATGTCCGGATGCAGCATCCATTCGTGGGCATCCGTGGTAGTCCTGCTTAGTATGTCTGCTAGAGTGTTTTCTTTTCCTGGTACAAAAATTGCTTGTAACTGAATGTTGTAACTCAGGGCCACATTCCAGAGGTCCAGGGCCATCCGGCATAGAGGGTACGAATGTGTGCCTCCCTGCTTCTTGATGTACCACATAACTGTGGTGTTGTCTGTCCTTATCATCAGTTGGCCTTGTCGAAGAAATGGTTTGAAAGCCTGAAAGCCTGAATTGCCAGTTTTACTGCCAGCATTTCCTTTAGGTTTATGTGTAGGTGCAATTGCTCTCGAGTCCATAAACCTTGTATGCATTTGTCCATCATGTGGGCCCCCCAACCGAGGTCTGAGGCATCCATTGTGATGGTTTGGCTTGGTTGAGTGCTGCGGAAGGGCAATCCTTCGTTTGATTGACAGGCCTGAGCTCACCAGTGGAATTCTTGCTTCAGGCATGGAATTACTGGAATGTGAGTTTCTAGGCTGTGCTTGTGCTGAGACCATAAATTCTTTAGGTACCACTGTAGCTTTCTCATGTGCAGTCTGGCATGTGGGACCAATATTATGCAGGATGCCATGAAGCCCAATGCCTGTAGGACTTTTCTTGCTGTTAGATGGTTTTGCTTTGTTAATGCCAGGAAGTAGAGAGGGAGTTGCTCCTGTTTTTCTACTGTTAGGAATGCCATTTGTTTGGATGTTTCCAGTTCCGCACCCAAAAAGGTTATCTTTTGGGATGGTATCAGCCTTGACTTTTTTATATTGACTGTATATCCCAGGGCTTGTAGAAGGTAAATGACTCTTTTTAAGTCTTCTTCTAGCTTGTTTGCGTTGTCCGCTTGTATCAGGCAATCGTCCAGGTAAGGGTAGATTTGGATTCCCTGAAGCCTGCAATGAGCGATTACTGATGCCAGGCATTTTGTGAACACTCTGGGCGCAGTAGATAAGCCAAAGGGCAATGCTGAGAATTGATAATGCTCTGATCCTGCAAGAAATCTGAGGTATCTTCTGCAATTTGGTCGTATGGGGACGTGCAGGTATGCCTCCTTGAGATCTAGAGTAACCAGCCAAGACTCCTTGCCCAGCATGGGAAGAAGCTGCTGTAGGGTCAGCATTTTGAATTTTGGAACAATGAGGAATGTGTTTAAAGTGGACAGATCGAGAATAGGTCTCCATTTGCTTTCTTTCCTTGGTACTAGGAAGAGTCTGGAGTAAAAGCCCTTTCCTTGCTCCATATATGGTACCTTTTCCACAGCTCTTATTTTTAATAATTGATTTACTTGTTTTAGAGCTTCTTCCTTTGATTTGGAGGTAGGTTTGGCATTCCTCTCTTTCCTGGTAGAGTATGGAAATGAAACCTGTAACCTTGGTCTATAGTCTGCAAAATCCACTTGTCTCTTGTGATGTAATGCCAGTTCTTTGAAAATAAAGCTAGCTTTCCGCCTAAGGGTGCTTCTAGTTGTTCCCTGGTAGGCGGTGCCAGAGCCAAGTCACTGTGATTGTCCTGTTGCAGTGGTGGTGGCTGCGTCTGTGCCTCGCTGGTTGTTACCCTGCCACTGGCGTCCCCTGTAGGCACCCTGGATTGGTTTCTGCCTCTTGAACGCCTATTCCTGCCTCTCTGTACTTTGGAGGAGTCTGGAAAGGACCAATTCTTGGAGGGCCAATTCCTGCTAAACCTTGGAGGTTGGACCTGTAAGAAATCTTTCACTGTTTGGACAGATTTTGCCTTCTCTTCCATCTTCTTCAGTACCTGTTGTGCAGGAGAACCAAACAAATTGATCTTGTCCATGGGAGCATCTAATAGTTTTGATTTGACATGGTCCGTAAGGCCTGCTCTTTAACCATGCATGCCTTCTGATAACTGTTCCAGTCATGGCTGATCTAAAGGAAGCCTCCAGTGCATCATAGCCGCATTTTAAAGAATGGTTACTAACTTGCTGAATGTTATGTACCATTTCCTGAACATATTTCTCATCTAAAGGTTCATCAGAGGACAGTTTTTAGTTAACTGGTCTAGCATAAATTCCTGATATTGGATCATATGAAATTGACAGTTCAAGGCCCTAGCTGACAGAGTAGCAGAAGTGTAAACTTTTTTACCCCATCTCTCTAAGGACCTGGATTCCCTTTCAGAGGGAGGGATTTTGGCAGAGGTAGTTGCTACAGCCTTAGGCCCCTGGGAGATAGTCTCGGGATCTGCAAAAGGAGCCTTGTATAAATGGTGATGTGTGTCCGGGACCCTGTAGAATCTATCGGGCTTAGCAGGGGCCGGAGGTAATGAGTCAGGAGCAGTACAGGCATCATTAAATGCATCATCTACAACAGAAAGAACTGGAGGTATAGCTAAAGGCCTATGTTGCAGTAAATGCAAAAAGGTTCTAAGCCTTTTCCTGGAGTCTGAAAAATCTTGGCCCTGCCACTGAAATTGTTCCCTCATAGCATGCAAGGTTTCCCCAAAGGAAAATTCCTCAGGCGGAGAGGCAGAAGGGATGGACTCTTCAGCATCAGAGTCTTCATAAGGAGAATAAGGAGCCTCTGGAGGGTCTGTATTATCTGAATCATCAGAGGAATCATCAGTGGAAACTGGCTCAGGGGGCTCTGCTCTAGGCCTCTTCTCTGGAGGTGGATGAGAGGCCCTGTCTGGGTGAGGTTGGGATCCCCGGATTAAAGAAATGAGATCCTCTGCTAGAGAAAGCATTTGGGAACTGGAGCTGGGCCTGTGGGAGGGGGTCTTAACAGGCACAGATTTTGTAGCTTTAGCTCTGGCAAAGGCCTTAATGGACATGGCTGCAGGAGGCCTAGCAGCTCCACGTGCAGGGGTTGAAATATCCAAGGGAATAGTGTCAGATAATTCCTGAGAAACCACAACTGCAGGTTGGATTTCAGAAGCCGATTCCACCAGGTTGGAAGAGGCCTTGGTAGAAGGCATGTTTTCGGCTGACGGAAGAACCGCTTGCTCGGTTTCAGCCGAAACAGAGACACACGCGGTTGGCTTAACCGCGGTTTCAGCCGAAACATGACCGCGAGTGTCGGTCCTTTTCTATGCGTTTTGATATTTGTGAAGTCGGAGGATCCGACGGCATAATATAAGCAAAATCAGAGCCGAAAAACTGCTCAGCAAATTCCGACCGACGTCTAAGCGTCCGTCGGTTAAAAGAAGCACAGGCTAGACAAGCTGCTACGTCGTGGTCTGGGCCTAAACAAGGTAAGCAGTAAGAGTGGAAATCTTTATGAGGTATTTGTTTCCCACAAGTTAAACAGTTATTCACTTTTTCTGACATCGGCTGAGGCAAGAAAGAGTCCCCAACGGGTACTTAGCTTTTAGAAGTCTTCGGTAGTAGTAGAAGTATTCGTAGTAGTAATCTCTGGATCTGACCGACCGCACTTGCGAACAGCTTCTGCTTGGCCACGCGGCAAGAAAGACTGAGGAAAATGGCGTTGGCTGATGCCTTTATACCCGAGTAACTGCAGCTATGACGTCGGGTGAAGTGCGACACCAGCCGAAGCCAGACCCAGACTTTGGAATCCGGCCGACCGAAGGTCTGCCTGACGACAGGACAACCCATTTGTAAGGACTGCAGATGCATCCTTGAATGACATCTACAAAGGCAAACCCTGCCCTAGACTTAAAAAAAAAAGAGGTAGGTGGTAATGCTTTGTAAAGGTATGGACAGAGCTCCAGGTGGCAGCTTCCAAGATGTCCCTGGTGGGGACTCCTCTGAGGAAGGCTGTGGAAGTGGAGGCTGCCCTAGTGGAATGGGTACGAATAGACTTGGGGTGGGGGTTCCCCATGTAGTCTGTAGCACAAATGGATACAGTGTGATATCCATTTGGAAATGGTTTTCTTGGAAAAGGGCTTCCCCTCTGCCTCTGGGGCAAAGCTGACAAGAGCTGGTCTGTTTTTCTGAAGGGTTTAGTATGGTAAAGATAGTATCGGAGCTGTCTGTAAATGTCTAGCGAGTGCAGAATTCTTTCCCCCTTGTTTTGAGGGTTGGGAAAGAAAGTGGGTAGGTGTATGGCCTGGTTGAGGGTCACATCAGATACCACCTTAGACAAAGGAGGGGATAGTCCTCAGGGAGACCCTGTCTGCATGGAAAATGATGAAGGGTTCAACAGCCATGAGTGCCTGAAGTTCTGAAACCCTTCTGGCAGAGGTGACAGCTATTAGGAAGACAGTCTTCCAGGAAAGGTACTTCAGTTCTGTTGAAGCAGCAGGTTCGAAATGAGGTAAGGTTAGTTTTTCTAAAACATAACTCAGGTCCCAGACTGGCATGGGATGTCTTCTGAGAGATGTGATATTAGAAGCCCCTCTGAGGAATTGTTTAATTGAAGGATGAGAGAAGATGGGTAGGTTTGAACTGTAATGGGCTGAAATGCCTGAGGCATGCATTTTAATAGAAGAGAAGGAGAGGCCCCTATTAACTCGGCTAGGTAATCCAAGATAAGAGGGACGGAAGGATGTGAGGTACTGGCCCCTCTGGACTGGCTTCAGGAGCAGAATCTTTTCCATTTCCCTGCATAAGATTTTCTGGTGCTGGGCCTTCTGGCCTCTGTGATAATGTCTAGAATCTAAAAGCCATGCTGAAAGATTGAGAGTCTAAGTCTAGGTGCAGTATTCTCCCCCCTCACCTGGGTCAAGAGGTCTGAGATCAGGGGAAGCTGCTTGGGGAGCTGTAAGGTCAGGCTGTGCAGTAAGGGGTACCAATGCTGTTTATGCCGATCTGGAGCAATGAGGATGGCCTTTGGTCTGTCCTCCCTTATTTTGATCAGTACCATGGGAATTCGAGGCAGAGGATGGAATGCGTACACAAAGAGGGAGTTCCAGGGGAAGGTCACGGCATCCACCTTTCATGCTAGGAGGTGATGCTCCCTGGTTCAGAACTTTTGCAGCTGGTGGTTGAAGTGCGAAGCAAACCTCCGGAGTCCCCCACTCCTGAGTAATTTGCAGAAAGATTTCCCTGTGGAGCTGCCATTCGTGGGGGTCCAGTAAGATGTCCTTCAAGGATGCATCTGCAGTCATAACATATGGGTTGTCCTGCCTCAGGCAGCCCTTCGGTCGGCCGGATTCCAAAGTCTGGGTCTGGCCTCGGCTGATGTCGCACTTCACCCGACGTCATAGCTTCTGGGGTATAAAGGCATCAGCCGACGCCATTTACCTCAGTCTTTCTTGCCACGCGGTGCCCGAAGCAGAAGCTGTTCGCAAGTGCCGGTCGGTCAGATCCAGAGATTTCAGCTACCGAAGACTTCTAAAAAAGCTAAGTACCCCGTTGGGGACTCTTTCTTGCCTCAGCCAATGTCAGACAAAGTAAATAATTGTTTAACTTGTGGGAAACAAATACCTCATAAGGATTTCCACTCTTACTGCCTTCCTTGCTTAGGCCCAGACCACGACGTATCAGCTTGTTTAGCCTGTGCTTCCTTCAACCGACAGACACTTAGACGGCGGAGGGAGTTTGCAGAAGAGTTTTTTGGTCCCGCTTTTGCATATAAAATGCCGTCGGAGACTCAGACTACACATTTAGCCAAAAAGCGCAAGGAAAAGGACAGACACTCGCGGCCCGTGGTTTCGGCTGAAACCACGGTTAGGCCTACCGCGAGTGTCTCGGTTTCGGCTGAAACAGAGTCCTCGGTTCTTCCTTCTGCCGAAAGCATGCCTCCGACAACCGAGGCCAGAGAGGCCCCGGCTGAGTCGGCTACAGAAATTCCTACCGAAGAAGCAGGCGCACAAGAATTGTCCGACACCATTCCATTGGACATCTCTACTCCTGCACGTGGGGCAGCTAGACCCCCTGCTTCCATGTCTATTAAGGCCTTCTCCAGGGCTAAAGCAGCTAAAATTCCCAAGGCCTTACCAACAAAAGCTTCCTCTCAGAGACCTTCCTCAAGTTCTCAGATTCTCAGCCTTGCTGAGGACCTTATATCTCTGATTAGGGGATCACAACCTCACCCAGACAGGGTCTCACAACCTCCTCCTGACAAAAGGCCTAGGACTGAACCCCCTGAACCTCTCTCCTCTGATTATTACTCGGATGGATCAGATGTCTCAGACCATCAGGAAGGACCATACTCACCTTATGAGGATTCAGATGCAGAAGACTCGATTCCTTCTGCCTCCCCCCCAGAAGAATTTTCCTTTGGGGAAACTTTACACTCAATGAGGGAACACTTTCAATGGCAGGGTCAGGATTTTTCTGATTCTAGGAAAAGGCTAAGGACCTTTTTACACTTGCCACAGCATAGGCCTTTAGCCATACCACCTGTACTTTCAGTTGTTGATGATGCATACAATGATGCAAGTTCTGCCCCTGATTCTCTTCCCCCGGCCCCTGCCAAACCTGACAGATATTACAGGGTCCCGGATTCTCACTTCCACTTGTATAAGGCCCATGCTGCAGACCCAGAAACTATTTCTCAGGGCCCAAAGGGTGTTGCATCTGCCACTGCCAAAACCCCTACCCTCTGAAAGAGAGTCAAGAGCATTAGAGAGATGGGGTAAAAAGGTTTATACATCTGCTAATCTTTCTGCCAGGGCTTTAAACTGTCAATTCCATATGATACAGTACCAGGAATTTTTGTTAGATCAGCTGAATAAAAGCTTTCTCTCCTGAACATTTAGACCGTAAGGCCCTTCAGGATTTGGTACACAACTCTCAGCAGGTCAGTAATCATTTTTAAAATGTGGCTATGATGCACTGGAGGCTTCATTTAGATCAGCTATGACTGGAGCAGTGATTCGAAGGCATGCCTGGCTAAAAGAGCAATCCTTGCCAGACCATGTCAAGTCTAAACTCCTAGATGCCCCTATGGAGAAACAAAGTTTATTTGGCTCCCCTGCACAGGAGATTCTAAAGAAAGTGGAAGAAAAAGCTAAATCTGTGCAAACAGTCAAGGATTTTCTGCAGGTCCAACCTCCGAGGTTCAGCAGAAACTGGCCTTCAAAAAAATGGTCCTTTCCAGACACCTCCAGAGCACAGAGGCAGAAATAGACGCCCAAGAGGCAGAGGTCAATCTAGGGGTGCCTACAGGGGTAGTCGGTGGCAACCTGCCAACCAGAGGAGTACCGCCACAGCTGCGACTACAACCACTTCCACAGGACAGACACAATGACTTGGCTCTGATTCCGCCTACCAGGGAGCAACTGGAAGCACCCTTGGGCGGAAAGTTAGCTTTATTTTCAAACAACTGGCATTGTATTACAGGAGACAAATGGACATTGCAAACAATAGACAAAGGCTACAGGTTTCACTTCCACACTTTACCAAAAAAAAGAGAGGAATACCAAACCTTCCACCAAGCCAGAAGCCAGAGGCTCTAAAACAAATCATCAACTTACTAAGGATGAGAGCAATAGAAAGGGTACCATCTATGGAACAAGGACAAGGATTTTACTCCAGACTATTCCTTGTACCAAGAAAAGAAAATCAATGGAGGCCTATTCTCGACTTGTCCGTACTAAACACATATCTCATTGTACCAAAATTCAAGATGCTGACCCTACAGCAACTTCTTCCCATGTTGGGCAAGGAGTCTTGGCTGGTGACTCTAGATCTCAAGGAGGCATACCTGCACGTCCCTATACGACCAGATTGCAGAAGACACCTCAGATTTCTTGCAGGACCAGAGCATTATCAATTCTCAGCATTGCCCTTTGGCTTATCTACTGCGCCCAGAGTATTCACGAAATGCCTGGCATCAGTAATTGCACATTGCAGGCTTCAGGGAATTCAGATCTACCCATACCCGGATGACTGCATAATACAAGCGGACAACAAGACAAAAATAATAAAGGATTTGGCCTATGTCATACAACTGTTACAAGCCTTGGGATACACAGTCAACATCCAGAAGTCAAGACTAGTGCCATCCCAAAGGATAACATTTTTGGGTGCAGAACTGGACACAATAACTCAGACAGCTTTTCTCACAGAAGAAAAACAAAAGCAACTCCCAGTCTACTTCATGGCTTTGACAAGACAAACTCAGCTTACTGCAAGGAAAGTCCTGCAGGCCCTGGGTTACATGGCATCTTGCATAATCTTGATCCCGCATGCCAGACTGCATATGAGAAAATTACAATGGTACCTAAGGAATGTATGGTCTCAACACAGACACAGTCTAGAAACCATGATACCAATCATTCCATGCCTGAAAAAAGAATTCCTATGGTGGGCTCAGGCCTGCCAGACCAACAGAGGGTTGCCTTTCCACAAACCACAACCAAGGCAGACCATCACCACGGACGCCTCAGACCTAGGCTGGGGGGCACACATGGAAGACAAGTGTATCCAAGGCCTATGGTCTCAAGACCAGCTGAATCTACACATAAATCGAAAGGAGATGCTGGCAGTGAAGCATGCAATCGAGGCATTCAAATCATTCCTCCAGCAAGGACATCTGCTGATAAGGACAGACAATACCACAGTCATGTGGTACATCAACAAACAGGGAGGCACGCATTCCTACCCTCTATGCCGGATGGCAATGGACCTGTGGAACCTAGGCCTGCATCTCAACATTCAACTGCAGGCCAAATTCGCACCAGGAAAAGAGAATTCACTAGCAAACAGCTTAAGCAGAACTACCACGGATGCTCACGAATGGATGCTGCATCCAGACATCTTCAAAAACATAAAGAAATGGGGACTGCCAGAGATAGACCTGTTCGCCTCCCCACTCAACCACCAACTGAAGAAATTCTGCTCAAGAGAATACCACCCACAAGCCTGGAGGGTGGACTCCCTTTCTTTCAGCTGGAAGGCCCTGACAGTTTATGCCTTTCCACCTCTACCATTGATGTACAAAGTTCTACTGAAGATCAGGGAGGAACAGCCAAAGGTGATTCTGATAGCTCCAGACTGGCCAAGGAAGCATTGGTATCCGCTACTTGAGAAGCATGTCTCGGACGAACTCATGGCCTCTACCTCTATGGCCTTTACTTCTAACGCAGAACTACAAGACCCTGCATCCAAACTTGAAAACGTTGCAGCTAACTGCCTGGAAAATTGCATAAAACAAAACCAAAATGTATTACCTCAGAGGGTCAAGGACATTATCCTGGAGGCTCGCAGACCCTCCACAAGAAAAACATACTCAGCTAAATGGAAGAGATTCCTCATTTGGAGTGCATCAAAGGGTACAAATGTCACACTGGCAAACCTAACACACATCCTAGAATACTTAGCAGAACTGTTCCACAATGGCCTGTCCTATTCCTCCATTAAGATTCATGCTTCAGCAATTTCAGCAGAGTACAACATGGATCCTCCTATCTTCTCTCACCCTCTCCTCAGACAATTTAAGAGGGATCAAAATGTAAAACCTCCAAGGAAACCACCTCTGCCTGCATGGGATCTCAATTTTGTGCTGGAAAAATTAACACTTCCCCCTTTTGAACCAGCAGCATCAGCAGACTTACAGTTCTTATCTTGGAAAACTGCTTTTCTTCTAGCAATCACTTCAGCAAGAAGGGTATCAGAGTTACAGGCATTAATGGCAGTGCAGCCCTTCCTTATCTTTCACCAGGATAGAGTGTCTCTGAGAACCAATCCTACTTTCATGCCAAAGGTGGTATATCCAGGGTATCCTTGAACCAAGCTATTAATTTACCTACGTTCTTCCCTAACCCAAAGAACAGGGGGGAAAAACTATTGCACACCTTGGATGTACACAAACAACTACGCTACTATCTGGACAGAACTAAAACCAGCAGAAAAACTGACCAGCTTCTGGTAGCATATGCAACATGACTGCAAGGAAAAGCAATTTCAAACAGACAATTTCAAAATGGATAGGGAATTGCATTTGATTCTGCTACTCTTTTCATGGAAAGACAACTCCTGAAAATATCAGGCCTCACTCCACAAGAGCCACAGCCACCACTACAGCTTTCCTACGAGGAGTGGCTACCAAAGACATTTTAGAAGCTGCTACTTGGAGCTCCGTGCATACATTTGCCAAGCATTACAATCTTCCTTTATACTCCAGATCCCGAGCAGGTTTTGCAACTGCAGTTTTACAAGGGATCTTAACTACACCATCATTATCTTAGTGCCTCCTCCCCCAGTTTGGCTATGGTATTCTACCCATATGTTATGACTGCAGATGCATCCTTGAAGGACATAGTACAGTTTTGTACCTACCATAAATGTAGATAGGTATGCATCTGCAGTCAGGATTACCCACCCTCCTTCCCCTCTGTGGTATTCCTAGGGTGCTTACCCCTCTTTTAGCTAGCTGGGGGAATCTGTTATGGTGTATTTGTTTGTTTGTATGTATATATATATATATATATATATATATATATATATATATATATATATATATATAGTTTGCTTACTCCTGTTTGGAATTTTCAACATTTATCCAAATTTAGCCTTCCTAGAGGGCACCTGGCATCTGGGGCAAGAAACACTGAGGAAAATGGCGTTGGCTGATGCCTTTATACCCCAGAAGCTATGACGTTGGGTGAAGTGCGACATCAGCCGACGCCAGACCCAGACTTTGGAATCCGGCCGACCGAAGGGCTGCCTGAGGCAGGACGACCCATATGTTATGACTGCAGATGCATACCTATCGGACATCTACATTTATGGTAGGTACAAAACTGTACTTTTCTGCTTAGGTGGTCTGCCAGGGTGTTGTTGAACCCTGGTAGGTATTGGGCAATCAGGTGTAGACCCATGGAGGTGGCTGTGAGCCAGAGGTTCATGGCTAGTCTGCACAGAGGATAAGACTGGGTCCCCCCATTTGTTGATATATCACATTACTGTGGTGCTGTTTTTATAAGGAGGACCCCTGGCGTGAGATGCGACTTGAAGGATATCAGAGCTTTTTGTACTGCCATAATTTTCTATCTGACTGATGTGTAAGTGAAGGTGCTGGGCATCCCAAAGACCTTGGGTGCAACTGCCTGCTAGGTGAGCTCCCCAAACAATGTCTGAGGCATCGGTGGTGATAGTCTGGCCAGTAGGGCAGAGCATGAAGGGAAGACCCTTGTTCTTGGCACAGGCCTCTGCCCACCATAGAAACTCGGCCCTTATACATGGGCTCAGAGGGAGAGAGGTCTCTAGAGACAGAGTGCTGGCTCTAAAGGTTCTTTAGATACCACTGAAGCTTCCTCATGTGAAGCCTGGCCAGAGGAATTAGAAGGATATAAGATGCCACATATCCCAGGGCTTGCAGGAACTTCCTCGCAGTGAGGTGACTTCTGGAAGCCAGCTGGGTAAAGTAGATAGGCATGAAGCTCTGCTTTTCTGTGGATAGGAAGGCCATCTGGGATGCTGTGTCTAGCAGAGCTCCCAAGAAAATTATCTTTCTGGTGGGGGTTTGCTTTGATTTCTTCTTGTTGATGGTGAAACCTAGAGAAGTCAAGAGGGATTTGACAAAGAGAAGGTCCTGGAGCAGCTTTTCTTTGCACTCTGCCTGAATGAGACAGTCATCTAGGTAAGAGTAAATCTGTATATTTCTTTGTCTGCTAAATGCTACGGCCAGGGCTAAGCATTTGGTGAATACTCCGGGTGCAGTAGATAAGCCAAAGAGCAGAGCAGAGAACTGAAAATGGTGTGATCCTGCTCTGAAGTGCAGGAATTTCCTGCATGATTCCCATACGGGTATGTGGAGGTAGGCATCTTTTAGGTATAGGGTCACTAGCCAGGCACTTTTTGTTAGCATAGGCAGCAGCTGCTGCAAAGTGAGCATTCTGAATCTAGGGACCACCAGGGAGGTGTTCAGAATGGATAGATCCAGGATGGGGCACCAAGTGCCCTCTTTTCTGGGAACAAGGAATAGTCTGGAATAAAAGCCTTTGCCTGCTTGATCCGGGAGGACAGGTTCTACTACCCCCTGGGATTTGAGAGTTTGGACCCATTTCAATACCTCTGCCCACTGGTTTGGAGGCAAGTCTGGGTACACTCTTGGAAATGGAAGTGCGCTGAAAAAGAATATGTATTCCTGAAAAATGATCTTTAAGACAGTACAGTTGTGTACACTTACCATAAATGTAGATGTTAGAGTGTATTCACTGTTGCAGTCTTTACATTTGGGTAATCCTGCTGGCAGGTTGCCCTCAGCCGGCCTGAATTCCAAAGTCATGGGTCCTGCATCGGCTGCTGTCTCCCCCACCCTGACGTCAGGTCGTCAGGGGTATAAAAGAAGCAGCAGATGCCATTTTCTTCAGCTTTTCTTGCCCCAGATGTCAGGTGCCCCCCCAAAAGGGTAGCCAAAGTTTATATATATATTCAGAAATACACCAATATACATTTTTACCTTCATCTAAAAGCAAATACACCACATAGGTAGTACGAATTAAAGAAAAAAGAGGGAAGGTGGGTGGGTAACCTGGACTGCAACAGTGAATACACTTGAACATCTACATTTATGGTAAGTGTACACAACTGTACTATGTTCTTCATGCTTCACTGTTGCATTCATTACATTTGGGTAGAGTCCCAAAGCTATGGTTGGGAGGCTGGAACTAGACAGCAGTTGGAGCGGCTATGAAGCCCTGCAGAACTGCAGTGGCAAAGCCTGCCCTGGATTTAGAGTAGAGTGGCAGATGACCATGCTTTGTAAAGGTGAGCACTGAACTTCCCTGAGAAAGGCTGCTGAAGTGGCTGCAGCTCTGGTGAAATGAGGCCTAATAGCCTTAGGGATTGGCTTGCCATGGTGTAAGAAGCAGAAATGAATGCAGTGGCCTAACCACTTAGAAATAGTCTGCTTTGAGATCGGCTTTCCTTGTGATCCTGCAGCATATGCCACTAGTAATTGCTCTGTCTTCCTGAAAGCTTTGGTTCTGTTAAAATAAAATCTAAGTTGTAGGTGTACATCCAAAGAATGCAGAATTCTCTCCCCCTTGTTCTGCGGATTTGGGTAAAAAGGTTGGCAGATGGATGGCTTGGTTAAGAGCCACACTGGACACTACTTTAGGCATAAATGTTGGGTTTGTTCTCAGGGAGACTCTGGATGAAAAATGATTAAAGGTTCCACAGCCATGAGCGCCTGTAGCTCTGAAACTTGTCTTGCAGTAGTAATTGCTAAGAGCAGAGCTGTTTTCCAAGATAGAAACTTCATATCAGCAGTAGCAGCCGGCTCAAAAAGAGGCAGGGTGAGCTTTTCCAAGACATAGTTGAGGTCCCATGCAGGTATTGGTAGTCTCCTTGGAGGCCTTAAATTTTTGGCTCCTCTGAGGTACTGCTTTAATAAAAGGTGAGAAAAAAGTGTTGGCTCTGTATTGTAATGAGCTGAAATGGCAGAGGCATGAATTTTAATTGATGAAAAAGATGGACCTTTGTCCAACATCTCAGTCAAGTACTGAAAAATCTGAGGAATATTTGGTACCGCTGTATCAGTTCCTTGTGCCTGGTTCCAGGCACAGAATCTCTTCCATTTTCCAGCATAAGACTTTCTAGTACTAGGCCTTCTGGCTTCCAGAATGACATCCATCACAGCTTTACTGAGAGGTGTTTTTTTTTTTTTTTTTTTTTTTTATGGCTACATTATCTGCCATGCTGCCAAGTTTAATGTCCTGAATTGGCTGTGCATGATCTGATTATTTTGCTGGGACAGTAGTCGAGGTATTTAAGGTAAGGTCCAAGCTGGGTATAGAGATAAGTTTCTTAGTATTGGGTACCAGTACTGGCGTGGCCAGTCTGGGGCAATCAGTATCATCTTTGGCTTCTTCGGTCTGACCTTCAGGAGCACCTTGGGGAGGAGAGGCAGTGGAGGAAAGGCATATACTGATAGGTTTTTCCAGCTGAAAGATAGGGCGTCCATAGGGCGTCCACTTTCCATGCTTGCCTGTGATAAGTCCCTGTGCAGAATCTTTTTAGTTGGTAATTGAGAGGGAAGGCAAATAGATCCATGTCCGGGCATCCCCATTTCCTTGTTATGCTGAAGACTTGTGGATCCAGCTTCCACTTGTGGGGATCCATGAGGTTTCTGCTTAGTTCGTCTGCCAGAGTATTTTCCTTTCCTGGCAGGAATTGTGCCTGCAGATGTACTTGGTAAGTCAAAGCTGTGTCCCACAAAGTCATGGCTAGTCTGCAAAGGGGGTAAGAATGTGTGCCCCCCTGCTTGTTTATATAACACATGACCGTGGTGTTGTCTTTTCTTTAACAGTAGTTGTCCCAGATGAAGTAGGTCCTTGAAGGCTGTCAGGGCATTTTGAACAGCTAAAATCTCTCTTTGATTGATATGTAGATGCATTTGGTTTGAGGACCATGTTCCTTGAATGCATCTTCCTGCCATGTGGGCTCCCCAGGCATAGTCTGATGCATCCATTGTTAGTGTCTGACTGGCTGGAGGTAATGTGAATGGGCTGTCACTTGTTCTGGTGACAAGCCTTTGCCCACCATCGAAACTCCCGTTGCAGGCAGGGAATGAGAGTAATGACTGTTTCCAGACTGTGGCAATGTTGAGTCCAAACACTTTTCAGGTACCATTGAAGTTTCCTCATATGCAGTCTTGCATATGGAATTAGTAGGATGCAGGATGCCATGAAGCCCAAAGCCAGCAGAATTTTTCTTGCAGATAACTGGGTCATTGTTGCTAACATTTTGAAATAGGTAGTCAGTTGCCTTTGTTTGTCTGGCGTAAGATAAGCCATTTGGGCAGTTGTATTCAAGCTTGCACCCAGGAATATTATCTCTTGTGAGGGTACTAGTTTTGATTTATTTTTGTTGACTGTGTACCCTAGGCATGTTAGAAGTCTTTTCACAAATGCCAGATGTTGAAGAAGAATGTCCTTGTTCTCTGCTTGAATACGACAGTCATCCGTAAGGATATATCTGTATTCCTCTGTCTGCAGAATGCAATTACTGGTGCCAGGCACTTTGTAAATACCCTGTGTGCAGTAGATAAGCCAAAGGGCAGTGCAGAGAATTGATAATGCATTGAACCAGCCTTGAATCTTAGGTATCTTCTGCATGATTGTCTGATTGGAACATGCAGGTATGCCTCTTTTAGGTCTAAAGTCACAAGCCGAGCTTTCTTGCCCAGCATGGGCAGAAGCTGCTGCAAAGTCAACATTTTGAATGTTGGAATACCCAGGAAAGTGTTCAGGATAGGTCCAGTATCGGCCTCCAGGCCTTGTCCTTTCTGGGTACCAAGAACAGTCTTGAGTAAAATCCTTGTCCCTGCTCTTGCTCTGGTACTTGTTGAATGGCTCCCATGTCCATGAGGGATGAGACTTGTTTTTGTGCCTCTGCCCATTGATTTTTTGGCAGATCTGGCCAGCCGTTTGTCTTTGGCAGAGTATGGAAATGGAACTTGTAGCCTTGTGACACTATGTTTGGAACCCACTTGTCCCGGGTTATGATGTGCCAATTTTGAGCAAAAAGTGCTAATTTTCCCCCTAAGGGTGCTGCCAGAAGATAAGTGCTTGGCGCAGGCAGGGGGAAGTCACTGGGACTGTTTTCTGTATGTTTGTGATCTATCGTCTCCAGCTTTGGAGGTAAAAGCACCCCATTGCTTGGGCCTATAAGAACCTTGCGCCTGGGATCTCACCTAGGGTGTCTGGATCTGCCCCTTTGAGGTCTGTCTGACACAGGAAAGGACCAATTTTTTGCAGGCCAGTGTCTACTAAACCTAGGTGGCTGTACTTGTAAAAAATCTTTGACAGTTTGCATAGATTTAGCTTTGTCATCCATTTTCTTTAACACCTCTTCTGCCTTAACACTAAACAAAGTATGCTGTAAAGGTGCATCTAGTAATTTAACTTTAACATGATCAAACAGATTTTGTTCCTTTAACCAAGCATGCCTCCTAACTACAGGACCCGTAACTGCGGGCCTGCAAAACGCCTCCAAAGAATCAAAACCACATTGCAAAGTACGTTTTCCAATTTATTCTGCTGCATACAATAAATCCTGCATTTCCTTGTTTTCTGCACATTCAGAATTTAACATTTTCTGTTTAAGCAATCCCATGACATGTTGCTGATACTTAAGCATATGATATGACAGTTTAAGGCCCTTATAGCCAAAGTTGCAGATGTGTAAACCTTTTTTCCCCCATCTATCCAGTGCCCTTGAATCTGTCAGAGGGGGTTTGGTTTTTTGCAGTGGAAGCCTTAACTCCCTTTGGACCTTGTGAAATGTTTCTGGGTCAGCAAGCAGGGCTAAATAATTAACAACCTGTATTCAAACTGGAACCTTAGTTTGAGAGACAGCCTTACAGAACTATATTCAAGTTTATAGAGCTAAGTATATTTTCTGTGTTATTCTGTATTACAGAGCTAAATTGTCTGCTTGATATCTGTGTCTTACTGCTCTGCAAATCTATAGAAAACAGTATATATGTTTTTATAATTTGCACATTCCTTACATCTGTGTTGAAACTGCCCCCCACCCCCCTCATTTCCTGCCTTGTCTTTCAGCTGATATAATTTAGCTAGTGCTGTGCCTCCTTTTAATTAACAACCTGTATTCAAACTGGAACCTTAGTTTGAGAGACAGCCTTACAGAACTATATTCAAGTTTATAGAGCTAAGTATATTTTCTGTGTTATTCTGTATTATAGAGCTAAATTGTCTGCTTGATATCTGTGTCTTACTGCTCTGCAAATCTATAGAAAAA